>NC_050575.1:439684178-439839178 GCF_011100635.1 Trichosurus vulpecula | reverse complement strand
GCAAAAGCATAGAGAAAGGGAAAGAAAGAAATGAAATGGTGTGAAAATAGTGTCAGAAAGACAAGATGCTCAAGGGGAGTGGGGTGAAATAAGACTGAAGAGGACCGTGCATCTAGAAATCTGGAGGGTATTTATCCTTGGATCCCAGATTTAGAGCTAGAAGGGACCTTAGTGATGATTAACTGAATGTTAACATTTTAGAGGTGGAAAATCAGTGCCAGCCTAAAAAGTTTGGACTTTATTTGGTCATGAAGGACTATTAGATTAGGAAAATTAGTAGTATTGTGAATGATGGTTTGAAGGTGAAAAAGGAGGTATAGTGAAGATTAAGACACTAGTTGGATAACAATATTTCAGTCAAGAAGTAACAAGGGCCTGGATTAGTGGAATGGTGGCAATGGGAATGGTAAATGAGTAATAGTGGGGAGAGATATACAAGAGGAGGAATCATCAGAATTTCTTTTGCAGCATGATAAATTATTGCTACTGAGGATGAGTCTCTGTCTTCTTTTAAGATGTAGCTTAAGTCCCATCATCTGCATGAAGCCTTCTCTGAAGCTTTCTCTGGCTCTCCAACTATTAATATTCTTCCTTCCAACTCCCTTTTATTTACCTACTTTGTATACATTTGTATTTATTCACTTTATATTAAACCTCTCTCTCTCTCTCTCTATATATATATATATATACATATGTACATATATATATTTGTATATACTTACATATGCATACATATACACATAGTTATACTTATATAGATCTTATTTAGATAAGTACGTATATAAGAATTTATACAAATTCATTTATGTGCATATATATGCACTCATTATTTTATTTGTATCCCTAGTAGCTAAAACAGTATCTGGTACTTAGTGCTTTATAAATGATTACTTATTAATCAAGTGATTTAGGCCTAAAAGGAGACTGAGAAGTCAAAAATAATTGTATTCACAGAAATAGGAAAGCTATGATGAAATGTTTCTTTTTTTTTCAAGGTTTGGGTGAGTCTGGTGAATATATTTTGAGGCCCAATAAAATATGGAATCTCCCTGATTCTGCTACTTCAAAGCTCTGTGATTCTGGGCCAAATGGTTCTTTCCGCTATGGGCTTCAGTTTCCTCTTTAGTATTTTGATTTACTGATCTCTGATGTCTCTTCCTATAACCGAATTTATGAGCTTCCTCCTTGGCCTCCTGCTCTTCTGAAAATCTCCAGGCAGAAGGGAACTAAGGAAGGTTTTTATCTCCCTAGGAATCTCTAACCCCAGGCTTCTGCAAAGTTCCAGGTATTTGCCTGGGTACTTTTTTGACCTCATAGTGCCCCACTCCTCACTTTTTTTTTTTTAGTGGAGAAGTTTGACTTTTGGTTCTAGCTTCTGAGTTAGGCTAAAAAAGAAAAAAATCGCCCTGCTGCTTCTACTTGACTATGACCCTTACTGATAGGGTTGAATTAAGATAGTCTTTGAGGTTCCTTCCATTTCTCAAATACTAGGATTCAGTGATTCTGACTTGTAGAATCCTTAGACATTCTCCTTTCGTCCTTAAGCAGATTCCTAGTGTTCTATCTTAATTCAATTACTTGTCACCTACTATGTATAAGAATCATAATTATAAGACAAATCACATTGGCTTGCATGTTGACCCTTTTTTCTCCTCACCACAACCTTATGAGACAGTGGAAGGATGCATATCCATATTTTACAAACAAAAACACTGAGATTCAAGGATCTTTCCAGTTAATGGCAGAGCCAGGACTACAGGCTTTTGTTAATGTTCAGTTTTTCTTTTTGCCACTCATTTAGCCTCTCTCCACCTTGTCACAGGAGTGTGGAGGTCATGGAAGAAGGTAGAGGCTTCTCCTCAGTCTCCAATCTAAGATGGGGGAAGGAGAAGTAGCAGTGGTCACAGAATTAGGAGCCAGAAACCACTCTCACACCATCTAGCTGGGTTAGCATAGGCTAACCACCTCCTCTGTCCAGACTTTTTTTTTTCAACTCAAAAGTGAGCTTCTAGCATTCACCTCCTACCAAAATTACCTTGCTTTAATATTCTTTTTTTTTTAATAAGGGGGAGTTTAGCATAATTCATGGAGAGATAGCTGTACCAAAAGATCTGTGTTTGAATACACAACTAACAAATAGTGACTGAGTCACCCTGGGCATTTACAATGCCAGTGCCCCAGGCAAGGGCAACTCATTAACATTATAAATCTTAAAGACAGATCTGCATTGATAGATGGCTCTTCCATAGCAAGAGTTCTTCCATGAATGAAGTCATAGCTCCAAACCAAAATGCAAACACATGAACATGCAGATTAATTATGCCTATGTATGTGTGTATGTATATACAAATGAAATATTTATTAAGCATGTAAGAGAGATAACCCATACGGGTAGTTTCAGTTTCAAGTCAGATGGAAAGGTCCCATGGTCCTTAGATCTCAAAGGAGATTTTTGTATCATCTCCACTGACAAAATCATAACTGTTTCTGATGTTAAATAATATGACAGAGCCAAGGGCTTTGGTGATGAGACTTTCTTTTTGGAGAGGCTCCCTTCAAAAGATGTTATGGCAGTGCCTGTAGGAGCAGGTGCCAGGCTGTACCTCAATAGGGGTTGCTTCCCACAATGATAACTGCAGCCATTGTGCTGGAAGCTCTGCTTTTCCCAAAGTTTTGAGTTGTCTCTCCCAGGGTCCTAGCAAAAAGTTTGATCAAGGTGGTAGAAATGGACTGGCAATGTTTCCTCTCATCTCCACCCTAAGGTGCCCTGCTACTTCGATTAGGCTTGTGTGCCCTGTTTAAATACCACACACACACACACACACACACACTCTCTCTCTCTCTCACATATATTTCTGTGTATACATATATAGTATTTATATAATATACATATGTATATTACATATAATAGAAATATAAGAAAGTATATGTATAGATATATTAATAATTCTAGATAGATTATCTATATACAAAATAAATACATACATGTATGGGCATATGTGTATTCACACAGGACATACTCATATCTATATCTATCTGTATATATAATTAAGGGATTTAATAAGCTCCTAAGTCTCTGTATTTATAATTTTAGAGGAAACTCTGTTTAATTAAGTTATCTATATCTCCTCTTCAGGAAGCCTAGCTGTGCAGGCTTAAACTTGTTCATTATAGATAAAATATAACTGCAAAATGTCATGATAGTGATATTCCCATCCCCATCCCTTTAATGTCCCTTTATTCTCTCAACATATATGAATCTGTAGCTAGCATCAGCACTCTTCTCTCCCTTACCCCTAGCCTATTTCAGGCTAAATTGGGGGCCTTTTCTCTCTTGTTCACATGTTTTCTGAGTGTTTCTCAAGGATTTTCCCAGCCTCAGCTTCTGAGTCGTCCAATCACAGTGCCAATGAAAAACGTTCAAAGCCTGAAAGTCCATTAACTCCAGGCATCACAGGGACAGAGCATCCCACTGTTCTTTCATCATTTTCTTTGGGGCCATTCACTCACATCTCCAATTCCTCATTACTCCTCCTTATTTCACAGTTCTGCCGCATCAAATGAGAAATGCTGGGGACCCTGAGCCACGCAGGATTAGGGCAATCCACAAGAGATCTCATCTTTCCCTGTGTTCACTATAGTATAGGTGATGGATGGCAAGGAGGCAATCTCCTCTCTAGCTAAATAAGAGAGCTGCATTTACAGTGAACGCTTTTGAGCTTCTGGCCCAAACAATGGCAGAAGCATAATTAAGCAATAATTTTAAAATGCATTACTAAGCCTATTAAATAGTCGCTGAATTTCCCTAAGATATTAAAAACTAGAGTATTTCATGAACATTAAAGAGAACATCCCTGCCTCAGCACAAGGAAGCTAACGTCGAATGACAATGAAAATGCAGACAACCAGAGAGTTTGTGTAGGGGATGCTGTAATGTACGTGGGACCAATAGAACGTTGGATTTAAGGTTAGGGAACCTGGATTCAATTTCTGCCTCTGAGATTTTAAACCAGAAAAGATCTTTGAGTTTGAGTGTCATCCTCTTATTTAACAGATGTTAAAACTGAGGCTGAAAATGGCTAAGGTAGTTGGACAGATGGGGTCACAAAACTGGCAAGTGTCTGATGGGGGATCTGTGACATTGTGCAAATGAACCCTTGTCAGCCTTAGTTTCTCTATTGGTTGCATTGGTAACTAAGGTGGTGCTCCAGATGGGGCCCATGAAAGGAGGTCTGATGATATCTTCCCTCCCAAGCAGGCCCCAAACCCCCAGATGCTAGGTGCTAAGCCTATGTGGGCGTGAAGCCCTCGGGGTGCTAAGGGGAGTTGCTAACCCCGGAGCCAATAGTAGGAGCCTAAATTCTGGTCGCTCAGATGACGTTTGATGACGGCTGAAGAGTGTATAAAAAGAGAGAACAGAGCTCTCTGCTGAGGGTCTCGCTCTTGGCGGTGTGCAGATGTGGAGACTGTGGGCAGCTGTAGTTAAGAGCCCTCCAGATTGTAAACCCAGATGTTCAGACTGTTAAAACTCTGGTAACTACGAGATTTGAATCAGACAAGATCTGTCTGTTGATTTTTGTAATTTGTTTGTGTTTGCTCTGAAGTTCAGGGTGCTGGCTTTTTCTCCTGACCTAAGTGAACGATACTGGTATGCTGGATTTAAGTAAGATTGTTGACCTCTTAACGTCGCTTTCCTTAGTCAAGCAGGTCAAAAGAACCTGTGTTGGCAGCTTTCTGCGTGCTGGTTGTTGTTGGTTTTATACAGCCACGGTAGCTGCTAGCAAGATTGTTGAAACATTAGTAAAATGAGAGATTTGGGCTGGACGAGTGTGAAAGTCCCTTTAGCCCTAGATTCATAATTTGGTGATCCTATGCAATATGATATCATTACTGACTGGCATTGGAACTTTGTTAGGGAAAGGACTGGATCTATGGTATCATTTATTTATGGGAACTCTTTAGTAAGTGGTATAAAGAAGACCCCAGACTCAATTCTGAAGTTGGCATCTCAAGTGTTTTATTCAAGAGGCTGAAGGGTTTCCCCTTTTGGTTCTTGAGAAGTGGGCACAGATCCTCAGAAAGGAAAAGTGCATCTTAACAGAAGCAGAAATTGAGCTTTTGTGGGATTATTCCCCCCCTAGCAACTCCTGCCCCGGTCAGGATTGGTCCCTGGTTACATCATTCCCTATATGCCATGTTAGTTATTATATTGCTGACCAAGGCAAGGCTTCTGAGTCCCTGTTTCCATACGTTGCTGAGTGGCCAGGTTCTTTTTAAGGTCTTTTCCTTATCTCAGTAACCCTTGGGCTGTCACAGAGTCAGGGCCCTCAATATGGGAACTTGTTTCACAAGAGGGGCTCTATGGTTCCATCTGTGCAGAAACATTTCACAAGACTATCACAGACCCTATTTCAGCAACCTTTAGGTTATCAAGTCCTCTGTGTGGAAAACTTCACAAGAGGGGCCCTATGGTTTCATCTGTGTGGAAACTGAACTTTATATTTTATAATAAAACATAAAGAAACTCGATCTACCAATTGGGACAATTGGAAAGTCTGACAGATACAGTTTCTAGGTAATTAATAATCAATTTATTATTTATAGCTAGCAAATAATTAATAAAATGAGGTCAATGATACTCTTGGAAGCCAATGATGAACATTGGGGTTTGCTAAATCTTTCAATACCCTTGGAAATGTGGGCATTCCAGACAAGCAGAAACCAACTCTGATTGGTTAGCAATTAATGAAAGAATCAATATAATAATGCAGGTGGGGTTATTCTAATGAGGATCTGGTGGAACATGACTTTGGTTATGTCACTCTTGGACAAAGAGATTCATCTCTACCTCAACCACTTCTGCCTCATACAATCTAGAAAAAAGAATCTATTCTTCACCCAGTCTTACCAGAGTAGAACAATGGTGGGGTTAAATCAGCTTTCCCTGTTAGGTGGAGCTCTACCAAAGATTGAACCCAATCTCTTCAGCCCTATCCTTCAGAGGCTGCCTTGACCTAATAACTAAATAAGGAAATAGAAAGGGCAAAAAAAAACCCTGGTTCCCCCATATTAGTAATTGGTTATTTATAATTATTTCTCTCACAATGCAAGTCATCATCCCCATTCCATTAGAGATTTCCCTAGAAAATTAAGAGGTTAAGTGACTTTTTCAGGTCGTACAACCAGCATGTTACTGAGGCTCAATTTGAACTCAAGATTTCTCTCTATCTGTTAAATCACATTCCCTCTTTATTAATCTCTTTACCCAATCAAAATATATAATTCCACAGTGAAATTGGGGTGTCCCATTTAAAATGTTTGTTTGATCAGTGTAAGGACAGGATGAAATTTTAAATGTACAATCACCAAAGGGTCACCTCTTCTGATCTCTCTAAGATGTATAGACATTTTAAATTAGATCAAGAAATAGAGAGCTGATTGACTAATCAAATAACTCAACCATCCCTCCAGGGATTTGAAAGAAGTGGAGGAATTTCAATAGAAGGCCAAAAAGCAACAACGCAAATCCAGCTGTGAAGTGCTTTTAAGAGGCAGACCCTTGCACCTGTAGTAGAGGGCAGTAAGAGGCAGAGAAGAATTAACTCAGAGTTTTACCGTCCACCTCCTCTAACCATCTCATTAGTAAAGCTGGAACAGGAGGAAACAATATACTGAGGAGTAACATGGACAAAGAAGTATATCAAAAGACAGCCACTCAAGAGGGAAATTAATCTGAAGGAGGCAAGCACTCAGAAATGTCAGCAATGGGCTGCAAGAAGGCATTCATAAAGATCTTCAAGGTGCTGTCACTAAGAGGAACCTCTCAAGCACTCTGACAAGGTAAACAAAAAACTTCCATTAAGCAAGATCTGTGAATTTATCCTTTGGCTACTCCTGTTCTCTTCTTGGAGATCTCACTTTCTCATGGATGTGTATTTGATTGTGGGAGAATATGGGATGTTTTTATATACTGATTTTATTTTGTTGTAGTAAGTTCCTTTTGCCTAAATCAAAATGGAGGGTACTGGCCAATTACCAATGTTAAATACATCAGTGATGATTTATGCATGACAGTATTACATACCCAGCCCCTCAGGAATACATCTAGAAACCAGAGGGAAGCAATTCTCACTTGACCTGTGGGACCACAATCTATGAATTTGAACGCCCAGCCGAGGAATGGTCCTTGTTACAACAATGTGACCCACATTCCGGGTCTGCCATGCTCATGCACGGTGTGATTCAGGGAAGTCATTCAGCCTCTCTCTTTGTCACTTTCGTCATCAAGAAAAATGAAGGCAATTTTTCCTAGTTTATTTCACAAAATGAATATATAAACAATAAAGGCAAAATGCATTTTTTAAAAATTACATAATTTCTATAACCATATAGGATAGGTAGGGTCATAGATTGGGGAGATTGTTGGACTTGGATTCAGGAAAACCTTAATCCTGATTGGAATACTTATCAGTTAGATGACCATTGGAAAAATCACCTCACTAAGCCTCAGTTCCTGCTTCTGTAGAATGGGGATAATAAAACCTAGGGGACTTCATCATAAGATTATCTCAGGCTCAAATAAAGAGAACATATAATGCTCTCCCTAAAATTTAAGTTCTATGTCAATGTCAGCTATTTTTATTGTTATTGAAATTCATTTTCATTCAGCCAACATCTATGAGCAGTAACTATATACCAGACATTATGCTAGGCATAGAAAACATAGAGTACAAAATGAAACTATCCCTGTCTTTAAGGATAGGGACTGTCATCCTCGTATATTTATATTTACTAATATATCAATATATTTACTAATAATAAAGTTGAAGCAGATATAATGAAAATGTACTGTATTAAAAAGGTCAGTGACCTTCAGCTTTCTGAAAATTTGCTTCTTAAAATTTCTTCTCCATGTTTTTCCTATATACTTAATTGTGTAGATGATATTTCCTCCCAAACAGTTTAGGAAAAATGAATTCCCATACTGTCTAGAATATTTAGGAAAACAGGCCTACCGAATTCTTTTTATGACACAAATGTGGCACTAATGCTTAAACCAGGAAGAGTCAAAACAAAGAAATAAAATTATGAACCAACTTTCCTAGTGAATATTGATGAAAAATTTTAAATAAAATACTAGCAAAAAAGATTGCAACAACTTATCATGAGAATAATATACTATAACCAGGTAGGATTTATTCCAGGAATGCAAGGCTGGTTCAGTATTAAGAACATCATCAGCATAATTGATCGTATCAACAAAAAACTAACAGAAACCATATGATTATCTTAGTAGATGCAGAAAAAGCTTTTGACAAAATACAACACCCATTCCTATTAAAAACATTAGCAAGTATTGGAATTAAGGGAGTCTTCCTTAAAATCATAAATGACATCTACCTAAAACCATTAGCAAGCATTTTTATGTATTAGGGATGAGCTAGATGCGTTTCTAATAAGATCTATGGTGAAGCAAGCATGTCCTTTATTACCGCTATTATTCAATTTGATGCTAGACATGTTAGCTTTAGAAATAAGAGAAGAAAAAGAAATTGAAGGAACTAGAATAGGCAAAGAAGAAACTAAGTTATCACTCTTTGCACATATGATGATTTACTTAGAGAATCCGAGAGAATCAAGTAAAAAACTAATTGAAATAATAAATAACTTCAGCAAAATTTCAGGATACAAGAGAAAGAGAAATTCCATTTAAAGTTACTGTAGACACTATAAACTATTTGGGACTCTGCCAAGGCAAACCCAGGATATGTAGGAAGATATTTACAAAACACTTTTCACACAAATAAAGTCAGATCTAAATAAATGGAAAAGTGTCAGTTGCTCATGGTTAGGCCGAATTAATATAATAAAAATGACTGTTTTACTTAAATTAATTTGCTTATTTAGTGCCATACCAATCAAACTACCAAAAATATTTTACAGAGCTGGATAAAATAATAACAAAATTCATCTCAAAGAACAAAGGGTCTAGAATATCAAGGGAATTAATGAAGAGACATGTTAGGGAAGGTGGCCTAACCATACAAGATATTAAACTATATTATAAAGAAGCAATCATCAAAACTACTTGGTACTGGCTAAGAAATAGAGTGGGGGATCTTTGATAAACCCAAAGGTGCCAGATTCTGGGATAAGAACTCACTTTTTGACAAAAACTCCTGGGAAAACTGGAAAATAGTATGGCAGAAACTGGGCATAGATCAATATCTTACACCTTATACCAAAATAAAGTCAAAATGAGTTCACAATTGAGGTATAAATGGTAATACTATAAGCAATTTGGGAGAACAAGGAACAGTTTACCTGTCAGATTTGCAGAGAAAGGAAGAATTTGTGGCCAGACAAGAGATGTAGAGCATTACAAAATGCAAAATGGATAATTTTGATTATGTTAAATTGAAACTCTTTTGTACAAACAAAGCCAGTGCAAGAAAGATTGGGAGGGAAGCAGAAAATTGGGAACGAATTTTTTACAACCGGTGTCTCTGATAAAGGCCTCATCTCTAAAATACACAGGGAACTGAGTCAAATTTATAGGAATACAAGTCATTCCCCAATTGAAAAATCAAAAGATATGTACAGGCAGTTTTCAGAGGAAGAAATTAAAGATATCTATAGTCAGATGAAAAAATGGTCTAAATCACTATTGATTAGAGAAATAAAAATCAAAACAATTTGTTTTTAAAATATTTATTTTTAATATTTAGTTTACAACACTCAGTTCCACAAGTTTTTGAGTTCCAAATTTTCTCTCCCCACCTCTCTTCCCCCCATCCCCCAAGACAGAATGTAATCCAATATTAGTTTACATTTACCTTCACATTGAACTTATTTATATCATAGTCCAGTTGCAAAGAAGAATTATAACCAATGGAATTAATCATGAGAAAAACGAAATTAAATCAAAAGGACGAAAAAAAAGAGAGCAAATAGTTTGCCTCAATCTACATTTAGACTCCATCATTCTGTCTCTGGATGTGCATAGCTTTTTCCATCATGACTCTTTTGGAACTGTCTTTCAACATTGCATTGATGAGAAGATCCAAGTCTATCAAAGTTAGTCCCTACAGATACTGTGTGTCTGTGATCGTGTACAATGATCTCCTGATTCTGCTCCCCCCCCACTTAGCGTAAATCCACATAAGTCTTTCCTGCTCCTCATTTCTTATAGCACAACAGTATTCCATGACATTCATATACCACAGTTAATTTAGCCATTCCCCAATTGATGGGCATCCCCTTGATTTCCAATTCTTTGCCACCAGAAAAAGAACTGCTATAAAAACTTCTGTACATACTGGTCCATTTCCCACTTGTGATTTCTTTGCAATACAACCCTAGAAATGGTATTGCTGGGTCAAAGGGTAGGCACATTTTTATAGCCCTTTGGGCACAGTTCCAAATTGCTCTCCAGAATGGTTGGATCAGTACACAACTCCACCAATAATGTAATAATGGTCCAATTTTCCCACATCCTCTCCAGCATTTGTCATTTTCCTGTTTTGTCATGTTAGCCAATCTGACAGAAGGTATGCGGTACCTAAGAGTTGTTTTGATTTGCATTTCTCTAATCAATAGTGATTTATAGCATTTTTTCATGTGACTATAGATATCTTTAATTTCTTTCTCTGAAAACTGCCTGTTCATATCCTTTGACCATTTATCAATTGGGGAATGACTTGTATTCCTATAAATTTGACTCAGTTCTCTGTATATTTTAGGGATTAGGCCTTTATCAGAGATACTGGTTAAAAACTTTTTTTTTTCCAAATTTTCTGCTTCCCTCCTAATCTGTTGCATTGGCTTTGTTTATACAAAACTTTTCAATTTACCATAATTAAAATTATCCATTTTTCATACTGTAATGCTCTCTATCTCTTGTTTGGTCATGATTTCTTCATTTTCCCATAAATATGACAGTTAAACTATTCCTTGCTTTCCCAAATTGCTTCTAGTATCAGCCTTTGTTCCTAAGTCATGAACTCATTTCAACTTTATTTTGGAATATGGTGTAAGATATTGGTCTGTGCCCAGTTACTGCCCTACCATTTTCAAATTTTCCCAGCAGTTTTTGTGAAATAGTGAATTCTAAACCCAGAAGCTGGATTCTTTGTGTTTATCAAAGAGTAGATTCCTATAGTCATTGACTACTGCGTTTTGTGTACTTAACCCATTCCACTGATCCACCACTCTATTTCTTAGCCAGTATCAAGTAGTTTTCATGAAAGCTGCTTTATAATACAGTTTAATATCTGGTATAGGTAGGCCACCTTCCCTAGGATTTCTTTTCATTCATTCCTTTGATATTCTGGACTCTTTGTTCTTCCAGATGAATTTTATTATTTTATCCAGCTCTGTAAAATAATTTTTTGGCAGTTTGATTGGCATGGCACTGAATAAGTAAATTAATTTAGGTAAAATTGTCATTTTTATTATATTAGCTCGGCCTAACCATGAGCAACAGATGGTTTTTTTTCCATTTTTTATTGATCTGACTTTATTTGTGTGAAAAGTGTTTTGTAATTGTGTTCCTATAGGTCCTGGGTTTGTCTTGGCAGATAGAGTCCCAAATAGTTTATAGTGTCTACAGTAACTTTAAATGGAATTTCTCTTTCTGTCTCTTGCTGTTGGGCTTTGTTAATACTATATAGGAATGCTAATGATTTATCTGGGTTTATTTAATATCCAGCAAATTTGCTAAAGTAATTTATTATTTCAAATAGTTTTTTACTTGATTCTCTAAGTAAATCATCATATCATCTACAAAGAGCGATAACTTAGTTTCTTCTTTGCCTATTCTAATTCCTTCATTTTTCTTTTCTTCTCTTATTGCTAAAGCTAACATTTCTAATACCAAATTGATAATGGACATCCTTGTTTCACCCCCACATCTTATTGGAAATGCATGTAGCTCATCCCTATTACATATAATGCTTGCTAATGGTCTTAGGTAGATGCTAGTTATAATTTTAAGGAAGACTCCCTTTATTCCTATGATTGCTAGTGTTTTTAATAAGAATGGCTGTTGTGTTTTGCCAAAAGCTTTTTCTGCATCTATGAGATAATCGTATTGTTCCTGCAGGTTTTGTTGTCGATATGAACAATTATGCTGATAGTTTTCCTAATATTGAATCAGCCTTGCATTCCTGGAATAAACCCTACCTGGTCATGGTATATTATTCTCATGATAAGTTGCTGCAATCTTTTTGCTAATATATTTTTTTTTAATTTTTGCATCAACATTCATTAGGGTAATTGGTCTATATTTTTTTTCTCTGTTTTGAGTAGTCCTGGTTTAGGTATTAGTACCTTATTTGTGTCATAAATAGAATTTGGTAGTACTCCTTCTTCGCCTATTTTCCCAAATAGTATAGACCGTATGGGAATTATTTGTTCTTTAAATGTTTGATAGAATTCACATGTAAATCCATCTAGCCCCGGAGATTGTTTCCTAGGGATTTCATTGATGGCTTGCTCAATTTATTCTTCTGTGATGGAGTTATTTTGGTATTTTACTTCCCCTTCTGTTAACCTGGGCAGTTTATATTTTTGTAAACATACATCCATTTCCCAAAGATTGTCATATTTAAGGGCATACAATTGGGCAAAATAATTCCTAATTATTGTTTTAATTTCTTCTTCATTGGAGGTGAATTCATTCTTTTCCTTTTTTGATACTGGTAATTTAGTTTTCTTCTTTCTTTTTTTAAATCAAATTGACCCAAAATTTATCAATTTTGTTCTTTTTTCCCTAAAACAAGCTCTTAATTTTATTTATTCATTCAATAGTTTTCTTGATTTCAATTTTATTAATCTCTTCTTTGTTTTTCAGCATTTCTAATTTGGTATTTAATCGGGGATTTTCAATTTATTCTTTTTCTAGATTTTTCAGTTGCATGCCCAATTCACTGATTTCTTTTTCTTTTTTATTCATGTAAGCATTCAGAGATATAAAACTTCCCCTAAGAACTGCTTTTCCTGCATCATATAAATTTTGCTTTGTTGTCTCATTATTGTCATTCTCTTGAATGAAGTTATTGATTGTTTCTATGATTTGTTCTTAACACACTTTTAACACACTCATTCTTTAGGATTAGATTATCTAGTTTCCAGTTAATTCTCAGTCTGTCTTTTGATGGTACTTTATTACAAATAATTTTTATTGCATCATGATCTGAAAAGTATGCATTGACTATTTCTGCCTTTCTGCATTCAATTGTGAGAGTTTTTTTTTGCCCCAGTACATCGTCAGTTTTTGGGTATGTGCCTTGTACCACTGAGAAAAAATATATTCCTTTCTATCCCCATTCAGTTTTCTCCAGAGGTCTATCAATCTAAAATTCTATTCACCTCCTTAACTTCTTTCTTGTTTATTTTGAGTTTAGGTTTATAAAGTTCAGAGAGGGGGAGGTTAAGTTCCCCTACTAGTATAGTTTTGCTGTCTATTTCTTCCTGTAACTTCTACTCTAAGAATATGGATATGCACCACTTCTTGCATATATGTTAAATAATGATTTTACTTCATTGTCTACGGTGCCTTTTAGCAAGATATAGTTTCCTTCCTTATCTCTTTTAATTAGATCTATCTTTGCTTTTGCGCTGTCTGAGATTAGGATTCCTACCCCTGTTTTTTTTTTTTAACTTGTGCTGAAGCATAATATATTCTACTCCAGCCTTTTCCCTTTACCCTGTGTCTAGCCCCCTGTTTGAAATGTGTTTTTTTGTAAACAGCATATTGTAGGATTTGGGTGTTTAGTCCATTCTGCTATCCCCCTCCACTTTAAGGGAGAGTTCATCCCATTCGCTTTCACAGTTATGATTATTATCTATGTCTTTTTTTACCATCCCACTCCCCTCCCATTTATGTTTTTATTTCTCCCTTCCCCTCCTCAAAGGATTTTGCTTTTGACCACCACCTCTCTCCATATTCCCTCCTTTTCAGCACCCCCCCCATATTACCCTTTTCTTTTACTATTTCTTCCCTCCATTCTAACCCCTCTCCCTCACGTTTCTTTCCCCTTTCTGCTCCTACTGCCTATAGGACAAGTTTCTATACTTAACAGAGTATGTTACAGAATGAAGATTTCTATACTTAACAGATTATGTCATTCCCTCCTTGAACCAAATCTGATGAGAGTAAAGCTCAAACACTGCTCTTCCTTCAGTTACTGCAAGAAAGGCCCCCAGCCTCCACAGTTAAAAGACTTTTGATCCCCAATTCTGGTTCCTCTTTTCCAGGGTTTATCCTAGGGCAGTATTCTATGGAGTGGTGAGAGCTCTTATGAGTTTACTGAGTCATCATGGCTCGCAGAATTTCAGTAAGGTGAGTTTCAAAGCTTTGGACTGTGGGCTGATAGCTCCAGGAGTAGCTGCTGGTGCCACTGTAGTTATTGCACTTCTATCTCACCTAGCTCCAATAGACTCTAGTCCTGTGCCAAGAGGCCTGGGGATTGCCACCCCTGCCGCGGTAGGCTGGGCCTGCTCCCATTCCAGCGTGATGCTCTGGGGTGGTTCTGCATGCCCAGATCCCTCCTGGCCAGGTAGAACAATTCTGTCTCTTTCTGGTCTTTCTTGACTTGGAAACCTGCCACACCCTGTCTGCTAGTGGATCCTATCTCTCTCAAAACTGTTCAGATTCACTTCTCAAGAGGTATCAGAAAGAATTTGAGAGAGCTCAGGTATGTCCCTGTTTTCACTGCACCATCTTGGCTCTGCCCCTTCAGAAGTCAAAACAACTCTTAGGTACTGCATCTCTCCTGTCAAATTGGCCAACATGACGAAACAGGAAAACCATAAATGCTGGAGAGGATGTGGGAAAATTTGAACACTGTTATATAGTTCAGGGCAATGCGATTTGTGTGGTCTGCCTGTAAGTGTAGAAATTTGCATAAATACCGTAGTAAAAGAAGCTGAGCTACCACAAAGCTCACACTGAAATGGCAAATCAAAATATATTGTCTATTTTCCAATAAAAACCTAAAGTTGGACAGCCCTGGCATAGTTGGTGGAGTTGTGAACTGATCCACCCATTCTGGAGAGCAATTTGAAACTGTGCCCAAAGGCCTATATAAATGTACATACCTTTTACTCAGCAATACCATTTCTAGGGCTGTATCCCAAAGAGATCACACAAGTGGGAAACGAACCCATATATATTAAAAATATTTATAACAGCTATTTTTTATGGTGGCAAAAATTGGAAATCAAGGGGATGCCCATCAATTGGTGAATGGCTAAACAGGTTGTGGTATATGAATGTACTGGAATATCATTGTGCTCCAATAAATGGGGAGCAGACCTAGTTCATAATAACCTGGAAAAACATGCGTGATCTGATGCTGAGTGAGCGTAGCAGGGCCAGGAAAACACTATACACAATTACAGAAACAAAGTATCTGTGATGACTAACTTTGATTGACTTGACTCTTCTCAGCAATACAAAGTTCGAAGACAGCTCCCAAAGACTCATGATAGGAAAAAACCTATGCACATTCAGAGAACTAATTATGGAGTCTGAATGCAGGTTGAGGAAAATTATTTGCTCTCTCTCTTTTTTTCTTTTTTCTTATTTTTGGTTTCCTTTCTTCTTTCTCATGATTTATTCCATTGGTTCTAATCGTTCTTTACAACTTGAATATTATGTAAATAAGTTGAATACGAAGGTATATGTAGAACCTATATTGGATTACATGCCTTCTTGTGGGGAGGGGGGAGGAAAAGGAAAGGGAGGAAATTTGGAACTCAAAAATTTGAAGAACTGAGTGTTGTAAACTAAAAATTAAAAAAAATTAATTTAAAAAAAGAAAAAGAAAGAAAACATTAAATAAAATAAAGTACTTTCAAGCATTATCAATGGAAAGATGAGCTGAATAGAAAATTTGACCTGCAAATACAAGAATCAAGAGAAGCATGAAAAGGTAAACTGGAAAGAGAAGTCATAAGGGGCTTATTAAAGTTGAACTATTTATATTCCTACATGGAAAGATTATATTTGCAACTCACGAGTTCTTTCTAAATATTAGGGTATTTGTTATTATTGTTATTATTATTATTATTGTTATTTTAAGCTACAGTGCTTAGAACTGTTCCTGCTACATAGTAAGTGCTTAAAAAAAGCTTGTTGACTGGCTGACTGATTGACCTCTACCACTAGGAATCCCTAGCTTTCCTCAAGATACAACTTATGTTCCATCCTCCACAGAAGACCTCTTGTTATATCCCCAGTGATTAATGTTCTCTTCTTCTTAAAATTTCTTTACATTTGCTTAGTCTGTACTTTATCTTTACTTACCCTCCCCCCAGGGGGAAGGGGACATTCCTATAATTTTGTTGGTGTAGGCACATCCTATTGAGGAAACTTCTGCTACTGATGCCAAGGAGGAGTTCTATAATTTAACACTAATTTTAGGGAGGTTCCTATGACACTGAGATCAAGTGATTTCACACAACCCACATTTGTCTGAGGCAGAACAAGAGTTCAGATCATCCTTACTGGAAAGATGGCTGTCTATTCACTATATCATACTGTCCCTCCTTTGTATTTACTTGTCTCCTTGCAAACTGTACTCCACATCAACTTCCTGTAACCCCAGAACGTAATCTACTTGAGGGCAGGGACCATTTTTTTTTGCCTTTGGATGTCTAGGGCCTAGAAAAATGTCTTAAATATATTAGGGACTAAATCAATTAGGAGCAACTAGGTAGTTCAGTGGATAGAGCACTGGATCTGGAGTCAGGAAGACCTGAGTTTAAATCCAGCCTTACACAGTTACAAGATACTTGACCCTGGGTAAGTCATTTCGCCCTGTTTCCCAGAAGGAAATAGCAAACCACTCTAATATCTTTGCCAAGAAAACCCCAAATAAGGTCACGAAGAATTGGAAATGACTGAAACAACTGGACAACAACAAAATGGAACGAAATGTAGACGTTTCCCACTGTTTGTTAAGAGTTCTGTTTCAATACTTAACTGTTATCCATTAACAAGAGTGTACTGCAACTATCTCTAATTGTGAGAACCTATTGTTAAATTACTGCTTACTGCTAAGAAAGCAGCGGTCATTACAAATCATGGCTTTATTAGTGTTCTGTTGATTTTCTAAGTATAAAAAGGGTTAATAATGCAAATTAACCTTGATAGTGACAATGTAAATTATATACATGGATGGACACATGTATACATAAATATGTATATACATATATGTATATACATGTGCATATAAATGTTTATATTTTTATATGGCATATGTATATATATGTGTGTATGTGTATATATGTATGTATGTATATATGTGTGTGTGTATATATGTATATATGTATATATCATACACACACATATACATACTTGACCCCAACATAATGAAATTAGTTTGGTCCTCTTTGATCCTGAAGGACAATAACCAACATATATGCAATCAGTATATTGCCTTAAAAACATTGCACAAGTTCAATATAAGTGAAGTAGAAGTCTCAGGGAATGAAGTAGTAATTATTAATGATGATAACGAAATTGGCACATATGTGTGTGTATACATGCACATATGTGTGTATATATACTTACACGCATATACACACATACATGCATGTATACATACCTATATACATATGCATGTTTGTATGTGTGTATAATGTTTGCAAAGTGCATTCTATCCATTATTTCAGCCTCAGACACACCTGACTAAGATCTTCCCATCCCCATTCATCCCTGAGTCACAGAGTCCATTTTCTAGGAGAACAGTCATAAGTATTGAGAAAAAACTGTGTAGTTAATATGCATTCAACTTCATTAAACTTACAGTCTACTTCCTCTAGACAGATGTCCTTATTCTGATGTCTATGAACTTTCGTATAACAATGTGATAGCTTTATTTCAATATAAACGGTTTCCTTTTTAATTCTCTGTGTTTATGAAATGAAAAAACCCACAATTATGAGGAGACTATTTGTTCCACAGACTAAGGCATCTGTGACACTTAATAGAGTTTAAACACCCCTTATAATCACATTAATTACTCATGAAAATACATACAGACAGTGCTCTATGGTCTAGTGATATGTAACGATGCCTGTTCATTCATATATAGGGTACGGGCAATGTTGACCACTTTAATAATAAAGCCTTAAAACCTGGAGAAGGAAATGGCAAACCACACAAGTGTACAAGTCCATGGGTTCACAAGGAGTCATGCATGCCTGAATGACCAAACAACAACAGCAGTAACAACAAATAAAGCGTTAAAATACCGTGGTCTACGGGCTGAGGTGTTTTAAATGCCTTTGTAGTTTAGAGAGTTGGGTGTAAAATGAGATGATTACTATGGGGGAGCCTTGTTGTGACGACTGCAGTTCAAAGGAATTCAAAGTGCGTTCCAAATTATTTATAAATTTTTAGTGTCCAAAATTGAGATGGGTAAGACAAAGAAGCAAACTTTTAAAAAGACTTTGGGAAACTGTTATTGGTTGTTAAAGAAATGAGAATCTAAATGAGGGATCTTACACTTAGTGATGTAGAGCCCTCTACATACCTGCTCTTTCTAACTCCTCATTATGGCATGAAGATAAGCCAGAATTCCTAAAGGACAGTTTGGAAACATAAGATCTTGCAGGTCCTACCACACAAGCAGGTATGAAGGTATGAAGCCTTGGACTAGTTCAAATAAGTTCGATGAGGTTTCAGAAGAGAATATTAGCCAATGAATGTGATAGCTAAATGGACGACAGCTAGATAGATTGATAGATACGTAGATAGATAGATAGACAGATGGATAGGTGGATGAATTGGATGGATGGATGGATGAATTTATCAGGAACTTACTATTTGTCAGCCCTGTTCAAAATAGTGGAGATATAAATACTAGTAAAAAGAAAACTATCTCCACTTTCCTTAGTAAAGCAGATCAAAAGAACATGTGTTGGCAGCTCTCTGTGTGTTGGTTGTTGGTGGGTCTTACACCCCTACAGCAGCTGCTAGCAGATTGTTGCAATACCACCATCAAATTACATCCTAATGAGGGAAGACAACATATTAAAGGGAGCAGGAAGGTAGTGGGGAGAAGATAACTGTATACAAGGGCAAGATGGAAAAGTTGTGTTGACTTATATGCTCATCTAAGTTCGGAGTGAACACGGTTGTCATGGGTGCTTTCTCAAATGGAGATACTGGGAAAGAAATCATAATTCAGAGAAGGAGGTAGAGGTGGAAGCATTGCCAGCATGAGAAAGCCAGGGGTGAAGGAGAGATAAGACAAACAGAGATAAACAGAAAGAGAAAGAGAGATAGAGGTAGAGACGGAGAAAATGACAGAGAGAGCCAAAAAGAGATAAACAGATAGACTGATGGAGGGGGAAGGAGGGAGGGAGGGGGAGAAAGAGAGAGAAAGAGAGAGAGAGAGAGAGACAGAGAGAGAGAGAGAGAGAGAGAGAGAGAGAGAGAGAGAGAGAGAACAAACTTCTCCAGTGCTCTCAAGAAGAACCTCGAATTTCAGTTCCTGCCTCTCACCTGCCCTCCCCAATCTGTGCCATTGCTTGCTCCTGCCTGGTAAGAAGAGGGACTCTTGGGCCTCATAGGACTTAACATCACCATCTGCCCCAATACTGAACATCAAGGAAGGGTCCTCACAGTCTAATCACCTCCCTCTCTCAATGCATTTCTGTCTTATCATTTATAATCTGTCTGAACTCATTCCACAATTGTTAGTATCCTTTTCTTTTCTTTTTTTTCTTCAATTTATTTATTTTGAGTTTTCAACATTCTCTTCCATATGTTTTAAATTTTCTCTCTCTCCCTCCACCCTCCTTTTCCAAGATGGCATGCAATCGGAGATGGGCTCTACACATACATTGCTATTAAACATTAAACATATTTTCACATTAGTCATGTCGCATAGAAGAATTATAGCTAATGGGAGAAACCACAAGAAACAAAACAAAAGAGAAAAGAGCCTGCTTTGCTCTACGTTCTGACTCCATAGTGCTTTATCCGGATGTGGATGGCATTTTCCTTCATGAGGTCTTTGGAAAAGTTTTACGTCCTTGCGTTGCTGAAAAGGCCTACGTCTGTCAAAATGGGTTCTTGCGCACTGCCTGTTGCTATGTACAATGTTCTCCTTGTTCTGCTCACTTCACTCAACATCAGTTCATATAACTCTTTCCATGTTTTCCTGAAGTCTGCCTGCTCATTATTTCTTGTAGCACAGTAGTATTCCATTACATTCATATACCACAACTTGTTCAGCAATTCCCCAATGGATGGGCATTTCCTCAATTTCTAGTTCTTGGCCACCAAAAAAGAGCTGCTATAAATATTTTTGTACATGTGGGTCCTTTTCCCATTTTAAGATCTCTTTGTGATACAGCCCTAGAAGTGGTATTGCTGGGTCAAAGAGTATACACATTTTATAGCCCTTTGGATATAGTTCCAAATTGCTCTCAGGAATGGTTGGATCAGCTCACAACTCCACCAACAATGAATTAGTGTTCCAGGTTTTCCACATCCTCTCCAACATTTGTCATTTCCCAGTTTTCCCAGCAGTTTTTGTCAAACAGTGAGTTCTTATCACATAAGCTTGGATCTTTTGGTTAATAAAACAGTAGATTTCTATAAACATTGACTGCTGTATCTTGTGTATATAACCTATTTCACTGATCTGCCCCACTATTTCTTAGCCACTACCAGGTAGTTTTGATGATAGCTCTTTCATAATACGATTTAAGATCTGGTATGGCTAGGCCACCTTCCCTAGCACTTCTTTTTTATTAATCCCCTTGATATTCTGGACCTTTTGTTCTTCCAGATCAATTTTGATAATATTTTTTCTAGCTCTATTAAATAAGTTACTGGTAGTTTGCTTGGTATGGTACTGGATAAGTAAATTAATTTAGGTAGAATTGTCATTTTTATTGTATTAGCTGAGCCTATCCATGAGTAACTGATTTTTTTTTCCCAATTATTTAGATCTGACTTAATTTGTGTGAAAAGGGCTTTGTAATTGTGTTCATATAGTCCCTGGGTTTGTGTTGGCAATAGACTCCCAATTATTTTGTAATGTCTACTGTAACTTTAAATGGAGTTTCTCTTTCTGTCTATCGATGATGGACTTTGTTGGTAATATATAGAAATGTAGATGATTTTGTGGGTTTATTTTATATCCTGCAACTTTGCTAAAGTTGTTTATTATTTCAAGTATTTTAATTTATTCTTTAGTATTCTCTAAGTTAATCATCATATCACTTGCAAAGAGTGATAACTTAATTACTTCTTTGCCTATTCTAATTTGTTCAATTTCTTTTTCTTCTCTTATTGCTAAAGCTCTAACATACAATATTGTACTAGAAATAACAGTGGTGACAATGGACATCCTTTTTCACCCCCTATCTTATTGGAAAGGCATCTAGCTTATACTCATTACATATGATGTTTGTTGATGGTTTTAGGTAGATGATACTTATCATTTTAAGGAAGCCTTCATTTATTCTTATGTTATCCAATGTTTTCAATATGAGTGGGTCCTGTATTTTGTCAAAAGCTTTTTCTGTATCTACTGAAATAATCATTTGACTTACATTAGTTTTGTTGTTGATATGATCAATTATGCTGCTAGTTTTCCTCATATTGAACCAACCCTGCATTCCTGGTATAAATCCTACCTGATCAAAGTATATTATTCCCATAATAAATTGCTATCATGTTTTTTGCTAATATTTCATTTAATTTTTTGTATCTATATTCATTAGGGTAATTAGTCTGTAATTTTCTTTCTCTGTTTTGGCTCTTCCGAATTTAGATATCAGTAACATATTAGTATCATAAAAAGAATTTGATATGACTCCTTCCTCACCGATTTTCCCAAATACAATATACAGTATTGGAATGAATCATTCTTTAAATATCTGATAGAAATTGCTTGTAAATCCAGCTGGCCCTGGAGACTTTTTCCTAGAGAGTTCATTGATGGCTTGTTCAATCTCTTTTCTGAGATGAGGTTATTTAAGTATTTTAATTCCTCTTCTGTTAATCGGGTCAATTTATATTTTTGTAAATATTCATCATTTCCCTAAGATTATCAAATTTATGGGAATGCAAATGGGCAAAATAATTCCCAATTATTGTTTTAATTTCCTATTCATTGGAAGTGAATTTACCCTTTTCATTTGTCATATTGATAATTTGGTTTTCTTCTTTCTTTTTTTAATAAAATTGATCAAAGGTTTATCAATTTTATTTTTTTCATGAAACCAGCTCTTAGTATTATTTATTAGTTCAATAGTTTTCTTAATTTCAATTTTATTAATCCCTCCTTTGGTTTTCAGTATTTCTAATTTGCCATTTAATTGGGGATTTTCTTTTCTTTTCCTTTTTTCTGGCTTTTTGAGTTGCATGCCCAATTCACTGATTTCTTCTTTCTCTATTTCATTCATGTAAGCATTCAGAGATATAAAACTTCCCCAAAGAAACACTTTTGCTGCATGCCATAACATTTGGTATTTTGTCTCATTATTGTCATTCTCTTGAAAGAAGCTCACTCATTCTTCGAGATTACATTATTTACTTTCCAATTAATTTTTAGTCTCTCTTTCCATGGTCCTTCATTACCTATAGTTTTTATTGCATCATGATCTGAAAAGGAAGCATTAACTGTGCCTTTCTGCACTAGTTTGTTAGTTTTTATGCCCTAGTACAAGACTGTCCAACCTTAGGTTTTTATTGAAACAATTGACAGAATATTTTGATTTGCCATTTTAGTGAGAGCTCTGTGGTAGCTAGGCTTCCTTTACTAAAGCATTCATGTAAATTTCCATGCTTGTAGGAAAGCTACATAAATCTCACTTCAGGCTGCATGTGGCCTGAGGGCCACATTTTGGACAGTTCTGCCCTAGTACATGGTCAAATTTGTGTATGTGCCATGTACCACTGAGAAAAAGTATATTCTATCCCCATTCAATTTTCTCCAGAAGTCTATCTTATCTATCTCTTCTAACACTCTATTCACCTCCTTAACTTCTTTCTTGTTTATTTTGAGGTTCAATTCATCAGGTTCAGAGAGGGTGAGCCTGAGGTTTCCCACTAGCATAGTTTTGCTCTCTATTTCTTCTTCTGACTGCCTTAACTTCTCCTCTAAAAATGTGGATGCTATACCAGTTGGTGCATATATGTATAGTAATGATTTTATTTCATTTTCAAAGTTGCCTTTTAGGACAACATTGGTTCCTTCTTTATCTCTCTTGATTAGATCTATTTTTGCTTTTGCTTTGTCTGAGATTAGGATTGCCACTCCTGCTTTTTCTTTTTTTTACTTCATTGAAGCAAAATATATTCCATTCCATCCTTTTACCTTTACCCTGTGTGTATCTCTCTGTTTTATATGTATTTCTTGTAAACAACATATTGTGGGATTATGCTTTTTAATCCATTCTGCTATCCCCCCTCCATTTTATGGAAGAGTTCATCCTATTCACATTCAGAGTTATGATTCATATCTGCCTCTTTCTCTCCATCCTGTCCCCCCTTTTATGCTTTTATTTCTCCCTCCCCCCTTCCCCTCCTCAAAAGGTTTTGTTTTTGATCACTGGCTCCCTCAATTTTCCCTCCCTTCTATCACCCCCTCCCTTTTCTTTCCTTTTTCCCTTACTACCTCTTCCCTCCCTTCTAACTGCCCCCTCCCTTTTCTTTCCTAGCAGAGGTTCTCTACCAGCCAACCATGCACCATCCATATGTGGAATGGTCAGTAACAGCAAATAAAGAAATTTGTTTATGATGTGAATAAGTTTACTCACCTTGGCAGCCTAGATTCCAGTGATGTACACATAGATAATAAGGTTGACACATGTACTGGCAGAGAAAGTTCAATCTTTGGAAGGCTCTGAAAGAAAGTATGGGAGAGAAGAGTCATTAGCTACAGAACTGAAGGTCTGCAGTCGTTGTTCTGACTTCATTTTTATATGCCTATGAAACTTGCACATTACACCGGGGTCACGCCAGAAAATCAAATTGCTTTTATTTGAATTGTCTTAGGAAGATTCTGAAGATCATCTGGCAAGATAAGGTACTAGACATGGAATTCTTTTCTTGATTTGAAATGCCAACCATGCAAACTGTACTACAGAGAGCACAACTCTGGAATAAACATGCTGTTTGAATGCTAATTGTAGGTTTACCTAAAAGACATTTATGGAGAACTCACACAAGGCAAACTCTCAAAAAGTGGTCAGAAGAAACAATAAAAGGAAAGCCTCAAGGTCTTTCTGAAGGATTTTAGTATCAATTGTAAGACATTGGAGACACTGGCAAAAAATAGAACTTGTTATTTTTCAGATAATAAAGAAAAGCCAAGAAGAAAAAAAAAGAAAGATGGAAAGAAAAGAGGGAGAAAGAAAGAAGGAACTGGAGAAATAGAGAGAAAGAAAGAAAAAGGAATGAAAGAGAAATAAAAAAGGATTGAATGAAAAAGAAAGAAGGAAGGAAAGAAGGAAGGTAGAAAGGTAGGTAAGTAGGTAAAAAGGAAAAAAAAATGTTTCCTCTCTTCCTTGTTCTTCGCTTAGTTTTGAGGACATTACCATTCTCCCAGTTATTGAGGATCACAACTGAGGGGTCATCCTCAACTCTTAATTCTCTCTTAACCTCTACTCCACCCATATCTAAAATGTTGCTAAGTCATGTTAATTAAATGTCTGAAATAATAATCATAATCATAATAACAATAAATCCTGCTCAGCAAATAGCTCCAATTACATCCAGGATAAAATGGAAAATCCTTTGTGTTTTTTTCTTTAAAACTCTTCATAACCTGAGTCCTTCCTATATTTCTAGTGTTCTTTTCTTTACTCCCATACATTTATTCTGTAATGAAGCTGGCCTCTTTTCTATACTCACACAAGCTGTTCCATCTCCCAACTGTATGCATATTCAATGACCATCCCCCATTCCTGCAATTTTCTCCCTCCACATCTCTACCTATTTGCTTCTTTCAAGTCTCAGATCAATTGTTTCCTTTTGCAAGAAGCCTTTTCTGTTCTCCCTTATGGCTCCTACCTTCACTAAGAGAGTATCCCAATTTATCCTTTTGATCTTTTCTTTGTACTAAAAGTTTACATATTGTCTCCATTTTTGGATGATAAGTTCCTTAAGGCAGGGATTTTTTTTTGTTTGTTTTTTCAGTCATTCATTTATTTGTTTGTTTTTTTGTTCATTTTATTTGTACTCCTAGTGCTGAGTATAGTTCCTGGAACAAAGTAGGACTCTAATAAATGCTTGTGAACTGTAACTGGTTCATTGCCATAGGATAAAAATAGCCTCAGCCCAGGATTTGAGGAGACTTAGATGTGAACATTTGCTGTAATATGGATAGCTAGTTCCATGAGGTAGCTAAATGGTGAAGTTGATCAAAGCCTAAACTTGGAGTCAGGGAAACCTGTTTTCAAATCTGGGCTCATCTCCTTACTATCTGAGTGACCCTGGGCAAGTCACCTAAAATGTATCGACTTTATTTTCCTCATCTGCAGAATAGGAACAGTAGAAGCACCTGCTCCCCAAGTTTACTGTGAAGCCAAAATGAGATGATACTTGTAAGGAGCTCTGTAGAACTAGAAGTCTTACGTAAGTGATAATAATTGTTGTTATAATTATTTGTATGACACAAATTTATACCACTTATGTTTCCATATTTTTATATATATATATATATACATACACACATATAGTTTATATATCATCATCATTATTGTAAGTTATCTATATGTGAGTCACTTCGCAAAGGATTATGGATCACTGTTGTTCAGCCATTTTTCAGTTATTTCCAAATCTTGGTAACTCCATTTGGGATTTTCTTGACAGAGATGCTGGAGTGGTTTGTCATTTCCTTCTCCGGCTCACATTACCTATAAGGAAACCGAGGCAAACATGTTGAAGCATCTTGTCCAGGGTCAAACTAGTAAGTGTCCGAGTTTGGATTTGAACTCAGGTCTTCCTGACCCCAGGCCCAGTTCTCTATCCAATGAGTCACCTAGCTGCCCCAAATGGGACCTCAGCTGAGACTTAAAGGAAGTCAGGAAAACCAGGAGGCTGAGATGAAGAGGCAGAAAATCTGAAGCATAGATGGTCCAGTGGATAGAGTGCTGGGCTTGGAGTCAGGAAGACTTATCTCCCTGAGTTCAAATCCAGCCTCATATACATACTAGTTAATGTGATCCTGGGCAAGTCACATAACCCTGTTTGCCTCAGTTTCCTCATCTGTAAATGAGATGGAGAAGGAAATGGCAAACCATTCAAGGACCTTTGTCAAGAAAACCCAAAATGGGGTCATGAAGAGTAGGATATGACTGAAAAGACAACAACAGTATTATATGTTTATCTCCCAATATAGTCTCTTTATACTTGCATTCATTCTCTACCAAACTGGCAAAATAGTTTTTTTTAAACAAGATTTTTCTGTTATCCTTAAGCTTAGTTTTCTTTTTTTTATTAATTTATTTATTTTTAGTTTTCAATACTCATTTCCACCAGACTTTGATTTATAAATTTTCTTCCCATCTCTCCCCTCCCCCTACACCAAGATGGCATTCATTCTGATTGCCCCTTTCCCCAGTCATATCCCAGACAATAAGGTGGGTGTTATAGAAGGGGCCCTCCCTTATCCTATTCCCCCTTATTTTCTTGGATAGATTTCTATATGCCATTGCCGGTATATCTTCTTTCCCAGTTGCATGTAAAACAATTTTTAACATTTGTTTTAAAACTTTGAGTTCCTGATTCTCTCCCTTCTTTTCTCCCCACGCAACCTCAATGAGAGGGCAACCAATTCAATATAGGTTATACTTGTGTAGTTATGCAGAACATTTCCAAAATAGTCATATTGTGAAACACTAACTGTATTTCCCTCTATCTTATCCTGCCCCTCATTTATTCTATTTTCTCCTTTAATACTGTCCCTTTTCAAAAGTGTTTGCTTCTGACTACCCCCTCCCCCAATCTTCTCTCACTTCTAACTCCCCCTTTATCACCTTCCCCCCACTTTCCAGTAGGGTAAGATGCCCAAGTGAGTGTATGTTATCCCATACTTTTTTTTTAAAAAAATTATTTTTAGTTTTCAACATTAACTTCCACAAGATTTTAAGTTACAAATTTTCTGCCCATCTCTACACTCCCAGCCCACCCCAAGATGGCATGTATTCTGATTACTCCTTTCCCTAGCCTTCCCTCCTTTCTATCACCCCACTCCCTGCCCCCTTATCCCCTTTCCTCTTACTTTCTTATAGGGCAAGATAGATTTCTATAACTCATTGCCTGTATATCTTATTTTCCAGTTGCATGTAAAAAGATATTTTTAACATTTGTTTATAGAAGTTTGAGTTCGAAAATCTTTCCCTTCTTCCCTCTCCACCCACCCTCCCTGCCCCTTTGAGAACCAAGCAATTCAATATGGGTTACACATGTAATATTATGCAAAACACTACCATAATAGTCATGTTGTGAAAGACTAACTATCTTTCCCTGTCTCCTCTCCTGTTCCCCTTTATTCAGTTTTCTCCTTTGACCCTGTCACTTTGCAAAAGTGTTTGCTTTTGACTACCCCCACCTCTAAACTGCCATCCTTTCTATCATCTCCTCTCTTTTCCCCTTCCCCGCTACTTTCCTGTAGGGTAAGATACCCAACTGAGTGTGCATGTTTTTCCCTCCTTAAGCCAAATCTGAGGAGAGCTAGGTTCACTCATTCCCTTTCACCTGTCCCTCTTCCCATCCATTATAACAGCTTTTTCTTGCTTCTTCGTGTGAGATAATTTATCCCATTCTATTTCTCCCTTTCTCCTTCTCCCAATATATTCCTCTCTCACCCCTTAATTTAATTTTTTAGATATCATCCCTTCATATTCAACTCTGCATATGTATGTGTGTATACACACACATATACATATATACATACACATATATGCACACACATATACATACACTTACTATATATATATACCTACACATACATACTATATATACACACAATACATATATATGTATATACATATACACACATACATACACATGTATACATATGTAGACATTTCCTTTGGCTACCCTAATACTGAGAAAGATCTCATGAGCTGCAGATATATTTCTATGTAGGAATGTAAACAATCAACTTTAATAAGTCCCTCATGATTTCTCTTTCCTGTTTACTTTTTCATGCTTCTCTTGATTCTTGTATTTGAAAGTCAAACTCTCTGCTCATTTCTGGTCTTTTCGTCAAGAATGCTTGAAAGTCCTCTATTTGATTGAATGTACATTTTATTTTTACCTCTGAAGCATTATCTTCAGTGTTTCTGGGTAGGTGATTCTTGGTTTTAATCCTAACTGCTTTGACTTCTGGAATATCATATTGCAACCTCTTTGATCTCTTAATGTAGTAATTAATAGATCTTGTGTTATCCTGATTGTGTTGCCACAAAAGGTGAATTATTTCTTTCTGGCTACTTGCAATATTTTCTCCTTGACCTTGGAACTCTGGAATTTGGCTATGATATTCCTAGGAGTTTTCTTTTTGGGATCTTTTTTTCAGGAGGTGATTTGTGGGTTCTTTCAATTTCTGTTTTACCCTCTGGTTCTACAATATCAGGGAAGTTTTCACAGATAATTTCTTGAAAGATGATGTCTAGGCTCTTTTTTTATCATGGTTTTAAGCTAGTCCAACAGTTTTTTAAAGTATCTCTCCTAAATCTATTTCCCAGATCAGTTGTTTTGCCAATGAGATATTTCACACTCTCTTCAATTTTTTTCATTCTTTTGGTTTTCTTTTATATTTTCTGGATTTCTCATAGAGTCCCTAGCTTCCATTTGCTCCATTTTAATTTTTAAGGAATTATTTTCTGCAATGAACATTTGGACCTCCTTTTGCATTTGGCTAATTCTGCTTTTTAAGGCATTCTTCTCATTGGCTTTTGGACCTCTTTTGCCATTTGCATTAATCTATTTTAAGGTGTTATTTTCCTCAGCATTTTTTGTGTCTCCTTTAACAAGCTATTCACTGGTTTTCCATGACTTTTTTCATCATTCTCTTTTCTCTTCCCAGTTTTTCCTCTACTTCTCTTACTTGATTTTCAAGCACCTTTTTTGAGCTCTTCCATGGCCTGACACCAATTCCTATGTTTCTTGCAGTCTTTGGATGTAGGATCTTTTACTTTGTTGTCTTCTTCTGGCTGTATATTTTGATCTTCTTTGTCATCAAAGTAAGATTCTATAGTTTGATTTTTTCCGCAGCTGTTTGCTCATTTTCCCAGTGAATTATTTCCTCTCTAGCTCTTTGTCAAGGTAGGACTCTGCTTCCGGTATGGGAGGTGCACTCTGCGGCTGTTTTCAGAGATACTCTCAGAGACCTGTAAATTTTCAGTTCTGCCAAGGTTGTATGCTCACAGAGAAGTTTCTATTCCTCTTCTGGCCTGTGTTCTGATTTGTGAGAGACAAGGACTCTTTTCTGCCTTGGAACTGTGAGGAAGATTCCCTCTCCACTGCTAACACAAGCTTTGCCACATCGGCGCTCCTTCTGGCCAAGGACTGCCACCCAGGATTTGCAGCCCAGATCCAAGCATGGGCAAAGCAAAAGAATCCTGCCTGAGTGTCAGCAAAGAGATCCCTGCAATCGCCCTCTGATCAGCAAATCAGTCCCCCCATTGTTTGTGGGCTGAGCGCTCCAGAAGCGGCTGCTTCCGCTGCTAGCACTTCTGCTGCCCAGGTGCTGGGGCCTGACCTTGTTCTTCTTTCACCCAGGTAGGATAGACCTTTTCTACTGCCCTCCTAAGTTGTCTTTGGGTTTCTGGGTTGAGAAGTCTGGAAGTTCCCACAGCTGCCAGTGACTCAGTCCTGTGAGGCCTGCTCCAGGTTTTGTAGTGCCTGGTCTGTGCCCACCCTGGCCTGTGCTCCTCTCTCAGACTGCTGAAAGATCTATTGCAGCAGATGCATGTTGTCTTGGGCTCAAAATTTGTTTCACTCTGTAATTTTGTGGGTTCTGCTACTCTAGAATTTGTCTGGAGTCATTTTTATAGGTGTTTGGAGAGGTTTAGGGGAGAACTCAATCAATGGTCTGCTTTTACGGTGCCCTCTTGGCCCTGCCCCCTCAAGGATGATATTTCTGCCCCATTTATCCCAGCCAAATGCAACAGTATCATGGTAACACAGCAGCGATGGTCAGGACGACAGGTCCTTTTATTCTACTTTTCAAATTCATACATCCCCAGGACCTAAAAGGGGTGAATACTACAGTGGAAAGCAGGCAGTTACAAAAAATGTTTGTCGTGCTTATTTGTTTTGTTTTATTTTTGTTGTTGTTAGAGATTTGCTTTGGTGGCAAGGGCATCGAGGGAAAGAAGAAGGAGAAGGAGATAGAGATGGGGGAGAAGAAGGGGGAGGGGCAGGAGGAGAACAACAACACAAAAACCACAACCAGATACCTAGGGAATATTTGGAGAGAGGTTGTTGTTGTTTTACTCCCTGGTTCTGCTTTAATATAACACTTATGTGTGACAGGCAGCTATTTCTAAGAATATCCTTTTGGTTTGTTAATGATGATATATGACTGGCCTAATCATCTTTTTCTTTTTTTTTGAATTGCAAAGAGTTTTATTTATTTTTTTAATTCTTTCTTTTATTTAATAGTTAATATTTTAGTTTTCAACATTGATTTCTGCAAGATTTTGAGTTACAAATTTTTGCCCCATTTCTACCCTCCCCCCATTCCAAAATGGCATATATTCTCATTGCCTCGTTCCCCAGTCAGCCCTCCCCTCTTTCACCCCACTACCCGCCACCCCATCCCCTTTCCCCTTACTTCCTTGTAGGGCAGGATTGATTTCTATGCCCCATTCCCTATATATCTTGTTTCCCAGCTACATGCAAAAAAAAAACCCCTTTTTCAAAATTTTTTTAAGAATCTGCTTTTAAAACTTTCAGTTTCAAATTCTCTCCCCTCTTCCCTCTCCACCCACCCTCCCTGGGAAGTCAAGCAATTCAACATAGATCACACATGTATCATTATGTAAAACACTTCCACAATGCTCATGTTGTGAAAGGCTAAATATATTTCCTTCCATACCATCCTGTCCCCCTTTATTCAGTTTTCTCCCTTGACCCTGTCCCTTTTCAAAGGTGTTTGCTTTTGATTACCTCCTTCCCCATCTGCCCTCCCTTCTATCATCCTCCTCTTTTTTATCCCCTTCCCCTTAGTTTCCTGTGGAGTAAGATACCCAATAAACTGTGTATGTTATTCCCTCCTCAAGTCAAATCCAATGAGAATAAGATTCACTCATTCAGCCTCACCTGCCCCCTCTTCCCTTCCAACAGAACTGCTTTTTCTTGCCACTTTTATATGCGATAATTTACCCCATTTTATCTCTCCCTTTCTCCCTCTTTCAATATATTCTTCTCTCACCCCCTAAATTTATTTATTTTTTTAGATATCATCCCTTCATTTTCAACTCACCCTGTGCCCTCTGTCTATATTTCCTTCAACTCCCCAAAAACTGAGAAAGGTCTCATGAATTACACACACCATCTTTCCATGTGGAAATGTAAACAAAACAGTTCAACTTTAGTAAGTCCCTTATGCATTCTCTTTCTTGTTTACCTTTTCATGCTTCTCTTGATTCTTATATTTGAAAGTCAAATTTTCTATTCAGCTCTGGTCTTTTTATTGAGAAAGCTTGAAATTCCTCTGTTTTATTGAAAATCCATATTTTGCCTTGTTGCATGATACTCAGTTTTGCTGGGTAGGTGATTCTTGGTTTTAATCCTAGCTCTTTTGACCTCTGGAATATCATTCCAAGCCCTTTGATCCCTTAATGTAGAAGCTGCTAGATCTTGTGTTATCCTGATTGTGTTTCCACAATATTCAAATCATTTCTTTCTGGCTGCTTGCAGTATTTTCTCCTTGACCTGGAAACTCTGGAATCTGGTGACAATATTCCTAGGAGTTTTTTGGGGGGATCTTTTTCAGGAAGCAATCAGTGGATTCTTTAAATTTCTATTTTACCCTCTGGTTCTAGAATATCAGGGCACTTTTCCTTGATAATTTCTTGAAAGATGATATCTAGGCTTTTTTTTTTTTACCATGGCTTTCAGGTAGTCCAGTATTTTTTAAATTATCTCTCCTGGATCTATTTTCCAGGTCAGTGGTTTTTCCAACGAGATATTTTACATTGTCTTCCATTTTTTCCTTCCTTTGCTTCTGTTTTATAATATCTTGGTTTCTCATGAAGTCACTAGCTTCTATTTGCTCCAGTCTAATTTTTAAGGTGGCATTTTCTTCAGTGGTCTTTTGGACCTCCTTTTCTATTTGGCTAATTCTGCCTTTCAAGGCATTTTTCTCCTCATTGGCTTTTTGGAGCTCTTTTGACATTTGGGTTAGTCTATTTTTTAAGGTTTTACTTTTTCAGTGTTTTGGGGGGTCTCCTTTAGCAAGTCCTTGACTTGTTTTTCATGGCTTTCTTGCATCACTCTCATTTCTCTTTCCAATTTTTCCTCTACTTCTCTTACTTGCTTTTCCAAATCCTTTTTGAGGTCTTCCATGTCCTGAGCCCAATTAGTATTTTTCTTGGAAGCTTTTGATGTAGGCTCTTTGACTTTGTTGACTTCTTCTGGCTGTATGTTTTGGTCTTCTTTGTCACCAAAAAAAGGAATCTAGAGTTACATTTTGAGTCTGATTCTGAGTCTGAGTTCATTTTCCCTTCCTGTTCATGTTCCCAGCCAACTCCTTGACCCTTGAGCTTTTTTGTCAGGATATGACTGCTTGTAGAGTAGAGAGTACTTTCTCCCAAGCTTTAGGGTCCAAACGCTGCTGTTTTCAGAGCTACTTCTATTCCACTGTCACCCTAGGCTCTGTCACTGCAGTGCTCCTCCTCCCCCAAGAACCACCAACCAGGACCGAAACACAGATCTGAGCAAGGCACAGCAAAAGAGTTTGCCTTTATGCCCACAAAGCACTCCTTGTACTCCCGCTCTGATCTGCTGCTAGATTCCTCCCACGATGTGAGTGAGGGGCTCAGGAAGCCGCTGAAGCTGGTGCTCTGGAGGCAGCCTCAGGAGCTTCCTGCTGCTGCCATGGCCACTGCTGCACCGCTTCCTCCACCCCCAGAGTTGGTGGCTGGATTACTCTGAACTCGATCCCACAGTTTCCCCCTAACCTTCTCTTTGGCTAACTGCCACAGCTCAGTTTCGTGGCCCCAAGGCCTGTTCCAGCTGGCTGACTCCAGGTCTGGTCTGTCCCGGTGCCACCCACTGGGGGTGGTCCTCCCCTCTCAGCACTGGGCGATAGACGCTTCCCGGCAGCCATCCAGGCTCTCCTGGGCAGGATACCTGTTTCCCTCTGCTATTTCCTGGGTTCTGCTGCTCTAGAATTTGTTCAGAGCCATTTTTTACAGGTATTTGGAGGGATTTGCGGGCAGCTTAAGCAAGTGATCTTGGCTCTGCCCCCTCATCATATTTTTCATAAACACCTGTACTTTACCTATCCTTTTGATTTTCTTTCTTCTGTCTTTCTGTTCCCAGCATTCACAGCATTAGGGGAGAAGAGGAGAAAGACCTGTAATTTTTCCTGATCCAGGGTTGGAATTCAATTTCTAGGCCCTTGTTAAATTCATATTCTCTTATTCTCTCTCTCTCTGTCTCTCTCTCTGTCTCTCTCCCTCTGTCTCTGTCTCTCTCTCTTTCTCTCTCACTCTCTGCCTCCCATCCATTCACATGTTTCATAATCACATTTCCAAGGGTAAAATAATTACAAACCAAGACATTTCAAATCTTCCCCATCAGAACAGAAGCCTAAATTTGTTGCCATGCTTCCTTCTACACCTGTTTGGGTATGGTTTGGATTAGAAAGACTATGGGGTCCCTTCCAAATCTAATATCCGGTGAGTTTGGTCTTATAACTTTAATATATACTCCTCTCCTCATCTCATACATTATTCTCCTTCATATTCCCTTTTTTTTCTAGTAAAACAGTATCATTTACCTTGCCAAACAAGTGGTATTGAACTTTGCCCACTTTCCCTCTTTGCTCAGTTCAACAACAAAATTCTATTCTAATTCTAACAATGAGGAAGTACTTATACTCCTCAGATAACTGTGTCATTCCTTAGTCCCTAGCCCTGGAATTTCTTATCCCCTAGTCCCTGCCTCCCTCCCCCTGAACTCAGTTTTGCTTTCTTAATAGTGACAAGCCCTTTAAGGTTTCAGCAAAAATGCCACCTCTGCGATGAATCCTTTGCTGATCCCTCCAAATATCTGGAACCTCTCCTTCCTTTGACTCCTGGTAACAATTCATTAATTCTTCTCTTGTGCACTGCTTTACATTTTGCTTTATATTATAGCCTCATTGAAATGAAAATCCTTGAAGTCAAAGTGGATGCCAAGACTTTTTCTCTCAAACACCAAATTCATGAGTTGCACACAGTAGGCACTTAATAAATATTTATTGAATTATGGAATGCATATATGCATGCACAAAGGAAAAAAAGGGGAAGTAAAGAATGTACTGATCAAAGAACGAAATTTGTTGGTGACTGTAAAATTTTCTTAAATATTTCAGTCTACCTCATCAGTAGTCATCTGGGTAAAGTCATTCTCTCTAACAGTCTTACTTTCTAACACAGACACTCCTTTACTCCTTTCACTGTCTCTCTAATTGTCTCTCTTGCTCTTTGTCTTTCTGTCTCTGTCTGTCTCTCTCTGTCTGTCTCTCTATCTGTCTCTCTCTCTCTCCCTCTCTCTCTCTCTTTCTCTCCACACCGCCCCTCCCCACACACACACTACTGAACCACTGAGGAACAATTGTCCATTAAACATTTATTTCTGGAATCAAACAAAAATGAGTGGAACATGTTCCAGTAAATAAATGAATGGCTAAATAAATAGACCCACTAGAAATTCCCTAAATGATCCCCTCAAGATGTGACAGAGCAAACATTAAAGAGAGGCATGTAGTTGGAGGGGGGCATCATAAGGAGCTTGAATATCTGAACCTGACTTAAAAAGGAAATTCATAAGGACAGTACTATCAATGGCAGAAGTCTTTGTCCTGATGAAATACCCAACTGGGGAGTATATCTGTCATTTAAGAGGATTTTCGTAAGTGACCTGAGTGTTATAGAAGGAAATCACCCTGTGTAATGCTATTTAAATATTGATAAGTATTCAGAAAGATAATTTCTCTCTTTATTTGTACTTTTCCCTATGACTTTCATTTATAACATCTGTAAAAGTAGATTGATAGATGCTAGTGGAATGCTAACCAGAGTTTAATCTTTGGAATGATTTATTGGTGTTGAAATGTAAGAAAGCTGAAATCTAGGCTTCATGTTGCCCCACATACATTATGTGAACCCATTTCCTTGGAATTCACACAAAGAGGGAAAAACTGCCTTACAATTGTACATTATCCAAAGATGGAATGAGCTGCCTTGAGAGGTAGTAAATTCCTTTCCATTGAGGCCTTCAGGTTAAAGTTGGATGGCCACTTTGGGGTATTATTTTTTCATATAGAATGGACTAGGCAGCCTTCAAGCCCCCCTCATAATTCTGTGATATTAGGATTCTAAGTTTCTGTAATCATCTAGTCAGACTCCCCAACTGTCCGCTGAAATTTTCCTAACAACACCTCCAATTTAACATGCACAAATGTGGAAAGTGCTCTATATGACCTCTAAGGACACTTCCAGCTCTAAAAATATGATTCTGTGATAGCAATTAAGGCAATCATAGCCAGAGCCATAGATAGAAAAGCAGTAATCATCCTAGATCAAATGGCCCCAAAATGGGTTGAGAAGAGAGTAATCTGTCAAATTTTGAGTTACGTAAATGTTTGTAGTTGTTACCTCCCTAGTCTCCCCTTCCATCCATAATATTTTCTTCCTTCTCAAGCTATTTTGTATTTATTTATTTTTGTTGATGGTGTCTTGCCTCAGTAGAATGTCAATTTTCCAAGGGCAGGAACTTCTCTTGTTGAGAGGCAACAGTGCCTTAATGGATAGATAACTGACTTGAAGCTAAACGTGTGTGTGTGTGTGTGTGTGTGTGTGTGTGTGTGTGTGCGCGTGTGCGTGTGCGTGTGCGTGTTGTCAATGCTTCCCTCTGATGTTATGTGACCTTACACAAGTCATTAAACTCTTTAGTGGCCCAGACACTTTTATAAGTTTCATGGGTGCAGGGGAATTTTTCATCTGGGAGTTTCATCAATCAATAACTAATATGTCCAAGCCCTATCCCTAATTTTTTTCTTATTATTTTCATTGTTTTTATTATTGCTATTATCTGAAGTTTCTTGTTCCTACCTAATCTATTGTCATGGTTGGTGGGAGAACTAAGCATAGAATAAGGTAGACTTGTAGGAAGAGCGAAAAAATAGAGGAACAAAAAGTAAAGTACACGGCAGGGTTGTTTTTCACTGCACCTGTTTTTGTCATCATCATAAGCCTTGAAAAATCATTATCAATATAATATCTGTTTGACAAAAAGGATTAACATCGCATCAGTGGGCAAAAGCTATCTGTTCCTTGGGAGGTCGATGAAATGAATTCTGTTACTGTGGGGGCCCCTTTCATTGTTGAGCTCAAAAAATGAGAAGATAAAAACCCACTATGGATGAAGATTATGCTTCTTTCTTTATTTAATTATAACGGTTCTGTAGATATTGAATACAGGGATGAGTTATATTCTTGGAAATGGTCTCAGGGACTTGTATTTATTCAGCTATTTATATATTTATTGGTATAAAGTACACATTACTCAGAGGTATTGTATTTTTTATTTTTCTTCTTTCCTTTCTTATTGAAAAAATCAAGAACTCCTGATATATTAAACTGGGATGAGTGAAGGTGTGCTATTGTTCCTTATTGATTGTCTCAGGCATGATTAAAAAAAATCAATCAGTAAGTATTTAATGAGTGTATGCTCTGTGCCCAGCACTGTGCCATGTGATTTGGGAAAAATAAAAAGGAAACGAAGAGCATTGCTTCTCTCTATAGGATGCTGAGGGCACAGAACTAACAATCTATGAAAGGAACAAAGTGCAATGAGGTGATCAACTGTGTGGGGAGTACTGACTAAAATATGTCAAGGGTAGTTCAGTGAAGAGAGGATCAAGCATGGCCTGATAAAGACTTCATGGAGCTGAGTTGTAGAAGTAAAATGCAATGCAATTTAATTCAATTAAACTATTTTTAAAGGACCTAAAATATCCTCACCGTCCTCAACATCTCTGAAACTTTTGATACTGTTTACTATCATCTCTTCCTTCACACTCCTTCTCTCTAGATTTTTGGGACACTGCTCTCATTCTCGTCTTACCTATTTGACCATTCGTTCTCTATATCTTTAACCAGAACCCTTCCAGATCAAACGCTCTAACAGATGTCCTCAGGTTCTATCCTGGCCCTCTTCTTCCTCTATACTACCTTTTTTGGTGATCTTATCAGCTGCCATGAATTTAATTACTATCTCTATGATGATTCTCCCATCTACCGATCTCATCCCAAACTCTTTCCTAACCTCTAAACTTTCCTATCTAACTGCCTTTGAGATATCTTGACCTAGATGTTCACTAGATAACTTAAACTCAATATATCCAAAATGGGACTCATTATCATCCCCTTAAACTTGTCTCCCTCCTACCTTCCATATTAATTTAGAAGGCAATATAACCCTCTCAAGCTCACAACCTGGAAGTCATCCCAGATTCCTCACTATCTTTCACTCTCCATGTCTAAATCTCTTGCCAAAAGCTTGTAGATTTTACCTTTGAAACAACTCTCATATACACCTCATTCTCTTTTGATACTGCCATCACTGTCACCTCATGCTTGGATATTTGCAATAGCCTCTTGGTGAGTCTGCCTGCCTCAAATCTCTCTCCACTTCTACCCATCCATCTATTCAACCACTAAGGTGACTTTCCTAAAGCACAGCTAAAATTACATTAACCCTCTATATAATAAATGCCAGTGGATTCTTATTGACTTGAAAATTAATTACAAAATGCTCTTTTTGGCATTCAAAGCCCTTTTTAACTGATCCCCCTCCTACCTTTTCAGGCTTCTTACACCTTTCTCCTCAGCTCATAATGTTTGACTCGGTGACACTGATTTCCTAGCTGTTCCACAAACAACACGACTCTGTGTGACGGCTCTAGGCACTTTTCCCCCCATGCCTGGAATGCTTTACTACTTTACCTGCTAACCTCCCTGGCTTCTTTTCAATCTCAACTAAAATCTCACCTTCTATAGGAAGCTTTCCCAAACCCATCTTATTTGCATTGCTTTCCCTCTATTAATTAATTCTAATTAATTTCCGTATCACTTGCTATGTATATATTTCTTTGATAGTTGCCTTTCTCATTAGATTGTAAGGTCCCTGAAAGCGAGGACTGTCTTTTGCCTCTTTTTGCATCCCTAGTATTTAGCACGTTGCCTGGCACATAAGAGTCACTTAATATTTTTTTAATTGATTGAATATCTTGGACCTGTGATTTCACAGGTCCAACTTGATCAAATAAACTTTTAAAATCACAGATCCAGTCCAATCTATGTGTAAGTGATAGGGGACACGAGGTCTCCTCTCCACCCCTGAAGATAAAGACACTATTACTGCCCTCGGAGGACCTTACATTTTAATAGAATCAACCATCATACATACATATAACTCTCTCTCTAACTCTCTCTCTCTCTCTTCATATATATATATATATATATATATATATATATATATATATATATATATATATATATACACACATATGTATCACAAGGTAAAAATAGTTGGAAGGGGACGCCACCAGATAGAAGAAAGTAGAAGATCTGGGAAAGGACCTGACATTTGAGCTTAAAAGGTTGGAATTTTAAGAGGTGGAGATAAGAACATTGCACCCATGGGAGATGGCCTTTGTAAAGGAATGGAGCAAGGAAATGACATTCCTCTTGTGCAAACCAGCAAGTAGCCAGTAGGCAGTTGTGTTGTGAGCTAGAGTATGTGAAAGAGCAAAATGTGAATGATTCTGAAGTGTTAGGTGCAGATAAGGTAAGGTAAGACTTTCAATGTCAAACAAAGAGTTTAGGAAATAATTAGAAGCCTCTGATTTGAAGGATATGCAGTAGTCTAGTTTAGATGTCATGTAAAATAGGCTTTGTGTTTTATGTAGATAGATGCGAGTGGATGTGAGAGGATAGGGGATTGGAGGATGACAGATTTATATTTAAAAGCATTGGTGAGATTGTATCTAATCCAACTTCCTCATTATAGAAATGAGGAAATTGGGGCTGAAAAAGTTAGATCAGATTTTCAGGGGCCCACTGAGAGTGAGAGGTGGTAATGAGATTTGGAACCACGTCCTTTGACTCCAAATCCAATACAGTTCATTTTAACCTTACAACTCATCTAGTTTAAACTTGTTATTTACATATGAGAAAACTTCAGCTAGACCTTGGAGGATGGATTTGATTTAGACAAGGAGAGAGTTTAAGGAAAGTTATACCAGGTTAGGTTGAATGGTCATATATAATGAATCAAAAATCAGATTAGATAGTGTAACCAGGGTTAAATGAGGCAAGCTTAAAGCTGCCTCTCCTGATTATGATCATGTGTGTGAGTCAGAGCTTAGGGACTCTTGTCTTCTGAGCTGACACAGTGATCCCCTCTGGCAACCGTTCCAAAAGAGGTGATACCTTAATACAAGGGAATGACTCTGTCTTCCTCTAACCCTCATGGCATCATGTAGCTCTGGAAATTTTCAGGAGGGATGAGGTGAAAGACAGCTGCTCCTATCCCATATCCTACCCACCATTTAGCCATGAAAACACGCTAGCTAAACATCATATCCTGCTTAGATAAGATTGTTCCTGCTTTGGGGCTGACTTTATCCCCATGATCCTATTAAAATGAGCGATAATACCAAGATGAATTTATGTAGTCTTCAAGACTACCATAGGAATTTGAAATATTCAGTGTCTCTGGGTCCTTGGTTTGGAACTGACTGGCAGGTGAGGGAGGAAACCTCAAAAATTACACCATTGCTTATTGAAGAAGCTAACCACTAACAGAAAGATGAACACAATCTCTGGTCCAGCTTACCAGAAATTATCTGCTGTAAGGAGGACAGTGCAGGAAAGAGGTGAAATGTGGAATGCCTATTCAGTAGTCCCACAAACTACTTTGTGTTCTGATGTTCATGAGTTACCATCACTGGAGGAAATGTAGCATTGCCTACGTAATTTGGGTAAGAACAATTGGTATGTCATTTCGCACTTATGGGTCTGTCCCCCTCAAGTTTCTCCCCATTCAAATCCATCCTATATTCAGCCACTAAAGTGATTTTCATAAAGCATGTCACCCCCCTATTCAATAAAGATCAGTGGTTTCTTATTGTCTCCATGATCAAATATAAAATGACCTGTTTGGCATTCAAAGCCCTTCATAACCCAGGCCCATTCCTAACTCTTATACCTTTCTCTTCTTCTAGTCTTGTTATACCTACTAGTTGAGAGAAAGATTGCCCGCAGCCCCTCCTGATGGGAACAGTGGTTCCTTGATTGTTAGACCAGTCTAACAGACGTACTTGTAGAATGCTAGAATTCCAAAAGTCAGCAAGGTTTGGATAACTACTATATAGTTAGTAGTAGCTTGAAACTGCTCTCTCAAGGTTACCAGTGATCTCTTAATTGTCAAATTTCTCTCCAAGGTTGCCTATGACCTCAATTGTCAAATCTGTTGGCCATTGTTAATCCTCACACCACTTGACCTCTCTGCAATTTTTGACTGTCAATCACCCTCTTTTCCTTGATACTCTATTCTTTCTAGATTTTGATGTCACAGCTGTGATCTGATTCTCTTCCTACCTGTTTCACCTCTTCCCTCAGTCTCATTTGTTAGATCTTCATCCAAGTCCTACCAGATAACCATGGATGTCTCCAAAGTCCTTCTCTTGGCCCATCATCTCCTAAATTTCCAAGATTCAATCATCATTCTCAGATTTCTTTATCCAACTCTGAACCTCTTTCCTAACCTCTAATATCACATCTTGTACTGCTTCTAAGAAATCTCAAAATTGAAGTCCCATATTCATTTAGACATGTATAAAATTGTACTCATTTACTCATTTTCTTTCCCCCAAATCTCTCCCTTCTTCCTAACTTCTTTATTACTTTTGAGGATGCCACCATTCTTCTAGGTTCACAATCTACATGTTACATTCAATTTCTAACTTTAATTTCCTCTCTCTCTCTCTCTCTACATATATGTATATATATATATATATAGACAGATTCACACACATACATATATACACATATAAATATGCATAGACATATATATATATACATACATATATACATACACACATCTCTCTGTGTATATATACATATATATGTATGTGTATATATATATATGTGTGTGTGTGTGTATGCAAATAATTGTGAAGCCTTATCAAAATTCAATATTTTTAAGATCTTTAGTGTAGTCCCCTTTATTTCCTCTGACTTACATCACCCTGATACTGGACTTCATTAAATTAATACCTGAACTACTACTAAAGTCACCTGGTTGATCTCCCTGCCTGAAATCTCTACCTAATCCAGTTTGTCTTCCATTCAGCTGTTAAAGTGGTACAATTCTAACAACCTAACCCCCCTCCCCCACCACACACACACACACAAAATTCATTTAGCTCTCTTTAACATTCAGGATGAAATATAAAATCCCTTTTTTCCTTTTAAAGCCTGTCCTAACTTCATACATTCCTACCTTTCCAGTCTTCTTACACTCTCCACTCCCCAACTACATACTTAATGATACATAGTATCAGCCTCTTTGCTATTATTAACATGAAATACTTTATCTTGAGATTCTGAGCACCCCCCCATCTTTGTCCCCAATTTCCCTGGTTTTCTTTCAGTTTCATTTCAAATGTCCCCTTCTGCAAGACAAGCATCATTATCCTCTTAAATGTTAGCCCCTTCCTAATGAGAATTCTTCCCATTTACCTTGTATGTACAGTCACTTGCAAATTTTCTCTCAATTAGACTATAAGCCCCTTGAAGGCAGGGGTCATTTTGACCTTTCTTTGCACTCTCAATATGTAGCAAGCTGTATTGGTAATTAAGGTGGGACTTTTTTACTGTTTTAGAATGCTAAATTAATTGTCTTTGATTGAGTCTTACTAGGTGCAAAGCCCCAGGCTGGTTAGCAAACTAGTTCCTAGTTTTGAGAGAGGCGGGAAGCCCCCAGGGCCCTAAGGGGAGTTGCTGAAACCAGAGTCAATAGTATGCACCTAAGTTCTGTTCCATCAGATGACATCTTGGGATGGGGAGGATGGGAGAGATGTGTAGAAAATTTGGGACTCAAAATCCTGTGGAAATGAATGTTGAAAACTAAAAGTAAATAAATTTAAATGTTAAAAACAAAGAAATGATCAAGGGAAGCTGCCCTCATATTCTAGAACCAGAGGGGAAAATAGAAATTGACACACTCCACCAATCACATCCTGATAGTAATCCCAAGAAGAAAACTCCCAGGAATATTGTAGCCAAATTCCAGAGTTCCCAGGTCAAGGGGAAAATATTACAAGCAGCCAGAAAGAAACAATTCCAATGTTGTGGCAACACAATCAGGATAAAACAAGATTTAGCCTCTTCTATCTTGAGGGATTGAAGGGCTTGGAATATGCCAAGATTAAAGTCAAGAATCACCTATCAAACAAAACTGAGTATAATACTGCAGGGGAAAAATGTCTATTCAGTGAAATAAAGGACTTTCAAGCATTCCTTTTTTACATAATTAAAATTTTATTTTTTTTTACTTTTTTAAATTAGATTTTTTGGTTTAATTTTACAACAGTTTTACATGTTCTTGAGTTTCAAATTTTCTTCCCATCCCTCCCCTTCCCCTCCCCCCCAAAAGATGGCATGCAGTCTGATATAGATTCTACATAAACCTTCACATTAAACTTATTTACACAATAGTCAAGTTGCAAAGATTTATGACCAATGGAATGAATCATGAGAGAGAAGAAACAAAGCTGACAAAAAAGGGAGAGAGCAGATAGTTTGCCTTAATCTGCATTCAGATTCCACAGTTCTTTCTCTAGATGTAGCTAGTTTTGTTTTGTTTTTTCCATCATGAGTCCTTTGGAGCTGTCTTTGAGCCTTGTATTGCTGAGGAGAGCCAAGTTTATCAAAGTTAATCATCGCAAAATCATTATGTCTGTGGTTGTGTATAATGTTCTCCTGGTTCTGCTCTACTCACTCAGCATTAGATCATGTGGGTCTTTCCAGGTTACCATGAAGTCTGTATCTTCCCGATTACTTATAGCACAATAGTATTCCATTACATTCATACACCACAATTGTTCAGCAATTCCCCACTTGATGGGCATCCCCTTGATTTCCAATTCTTTGCCACCACAAAAAGAGCAGCTATAAATATTTTTGTATATACAGGTCCCTTTCCCACTTGTGTGATCTCTTTGGGATATAGCCCTAAGAGTGGTATTGCTGGGTCAAAGGGCATGCATATTTTTATAGCCCTTTGGGCACTTTCAAGCATTCTTGATGAAAAGACCAGAGCTGAATAGACAATCTTACTTTCAAATACAAGACTCAAGAGAAACATGAAAAGGTAAACCGGAAAGAGAAGTCATAGGGGACTTATTAAAGCTAAAATATTTACATTCCTACATGGAAAGATGATATTTGTAACTGATGAGACCTTTCTCAGTATTAGGGTATTAGGGTAGTTGGAGGGAATATATGTTTGTATGTACCTACATACATACATATACATATATATATATATATGCATATATATACACATATATGTATACATACATATTTATATATACATACATACAGAGAGAGAGACAGAGACAGAATGCACAAGCTATGTTTAATATGAAGGGATGATATCTAAAAATCAAATTAATGGGTGAAAGAGGAATGTACTGTTGGAAGGAGAAAGGCAGGGGTAGAGGTAAATTATCTCACATAAGAGGCAACCAGAAGCTTTTGCTGTGTAGGGGAAGAGGGAGGAGGTGAGAGGGAATGAGCAAACTTTACTCCCATTGCATTTGGCTTAAGAATAGAATAAGATGCACCCTCTATTGGTTAAAGGGGGGAGGGGTTATAGAAGGGAGGACAAATGGGAGGATGGCTTAATCACAAGCAAATGCTTTTGAGGAGAGACAGGGTCAAAGGAGAGAACAGAATATATTTCAGGCCATGATAGGATAGAGGGAAATATAGTTAGTCTTTCACAACATGGCTATTATGGAAGTGTTTTGCGTGACTAACCTGTATTAAATTACTTGACTTCTCAATGAAGGCATGTGGGGAGGGAGGAAGGGAGAGAATATGGAAATCAAAGTTTTAAAATTGTTTGTTAAAAATTGGTTTTACATGTAAATGGGAAATAAGACATACAGGCATTGGGATATAGAAATCTATCTTTCCCTACAGGAAAATAGAAGGAAAGGGGATAAAAGAAGGGGAGGGGATAAGAGAAGGGAGGGCAGGTTGGGGAAAAGGGGTAATCAGAGTGCGTACCATCTCTGGGTGGGGGAGAAAATTTTGAACTGAAAATCTTGTGGAAGTGAGTGTTGAAAACTAAAATAAATTGATCAATAACCATGAAAAGAAGTGCCGTACTTTGTCTTGATACTTATCTGCTCCCCTCAGGTGACGGTTGGTTAAATATTTTCTTATTTATAAACAATAGCAACAGTGTTAATCTCCAGTTCACATCTCAAAGCCATGTTCTCTCTTCCCAAGCTTGGGACATCAGGAACGTAATGACCCCCACAAAGGCGACAGTTACCCAAGCCTCGACAGAAAGACGAGAATCTCCTCTCCGACACGCCAAAACAAATGGCTGTAAGGTCTTTGGTGGTAGACTTAGCCAAAGGACCCTATGATAACCACTCCACTTTGGATAGGTCTCGTTGTTAGGAAGTCTAAATCTACATCTGTCGCTTCCGGTTTTGCTCTCAGATGTCAAATAGAACAATTTTGATACTTCTTACATGAAATTTTCCTTCAAAATACTTGAACTACTATCATGCCTATCTTCAATTTTGTTTGCTTTTGAAAAGGAACCTGTCTTTTTTCATTCAGGCAGTCCCTGTAGGGCATGTTTTTCTGTCCTCTTCCCATATAGATACGATATTTTGAAAATGTTTCAGCTTAACAAGATCCATGGTTAAATGAGACACCCCAAATGCTATATCTAATACACGTATGTACTTTTATAATAGTATAATAGCTTCCTTTGAGATTGAATTCAGGTACTATCTCCTCTGAGAAGACTTTCTTTATCAGCCTAGTGTTTAATGTTCTCTCTTTCTCCATATTCAATTTGTATCATTGTCGATACAGCCACTTGGGAGTGCTAAGAAATGATTAGGCCCCTGTAGCATCACTGATTTACCACGATCAACATATTGCTTTGCCAACTGCATGTGCTCATTTGAAGTCTTCTGTCTAAGATAATGTTCTTATGCACAATTCTCAAACTCCCTCCACTCTAAGATGGAGTATCTTTTGAAGCTGTCCCTGGGAAGTCAGATATAGGAACAATTCAAGCATGGCCTGTCAGGCTAGAAGCAGCTGTTCATTCCCAGCACCTGAAAATTCAGGTTTGATTATTTCTTTCCTAAAAGGAACAGCAAAGATATGTCTAGGTTTTCTTTTGGTTTTAAGAACTTTTGGTTTGGTTCATGTGGGATATACCAGCATCTCTGCCCTTCCTTTGTGTCTCTTTGTGGATCTCAGCTGCCAGGCCAACTTTACTTAGCGGTAAGTATATCTTATCTCCGAAAAAAGAGACATCTTCCCTCTTCCTCCCCCCAACCACCTTTTCCTATATTGAAATATCTGCAGAATACAACAAACAGTGTGGTGTTTTGTTGGGCTACACAATGTAGTACATTTTAAAAGCATATTTGAAGAATACATGTTCATAAAAGAGTAACGCTCCCAAAGTCCCATAACCTTCAACAAAAACAAGCCCAAAAACATGATTGGAATGGGAAATGGTGAGAGTGACTAGCACCAGGAACTTTTTTTTTTCCTGAAAGGGAGAAAGACAGTGTAAAAAGAAATTGCAAAGTATTCATTACCTTTCTTTTCATTCCCCACTAGATCCAAATTATACAGGGTTGCCACATCTTCTTTGTACAGGCCTGTGGAAATCATCTCCAGAGGATTATCTCCTCTATATTTTAAAATGGCATCTCTTGAACCACCTGTAATAACTACCTTGAATCCTCCTTGCTATGGCTTTCTCCTTCTCAAAACTCTCTTCCGAGTAAAGTTCAAGGCAGACTCCAGAATGTCACTCTGGTTAGACTGTTGATCCAATATCTCGGTCACCTCACCTGTTTTGGACCTGCACAAAGGCAAGTAAAGTGGCTTGAACCTTACTTAGGCTGGCATCCTGGATGTTTAGGTCAGATGTTGTTCTTTAGTAATTCATCTGAGTATTATTCAACAGACAACAGAAATAAGTTTACTTAGTCATAGCATAGAAAGGATGATCAGAAAGGATACAACTTGGGTAGACACACTACCTCCCTGCTCCTGACCTTACTAGTACTGCTCTGGACTCCATATGGGAAAAATGTCATCATTGTTTGTCCTTTTTTCTCAAAGAGGACCATGACATCAGGAAGGTGATGCCTTGACTTGCAAGTGAATTGGATTTAAGTGAGGTAGGACTGTACAAAGTTACCAGCTTCACTTTCTCCTCCAGAGCCATCTGGGTCCAGTGGCCAGATATAGAGCAGGATAACTGGAGATGGCCCTCCCACATGGAAATGTATTTAATCAGAAGAGTGGGATGTGGTGATAAGTGATGCCTTGGAACATACACTGAGTCTGAGGCGCTGTCAGCTCACTGGATCATTCAGGTCTAGGAAACAGTTTAATTGTTTTTTAGGCATAAAACAAATTAATACAACCCTCCCCAGCAAAAGAAACCTAAAAAATGGAAAAAAAATATCCCTAGCTACATATAAGGGTGTGTGTGTGTGTGAAAGTGTGAAACCAAGTCCTATCAAAGCAAGTTACGTTTATACATCCATTTAAATGTTACATGCCCCTGAGAAGATGTATGCTCCTGTGGGAAGGGACACTTTCATATTTTTATTACATTCTAAATGCTCAGCACGAAGCCTGACATCTGGTAGGTATTTAGTACATTCTTACATAACAACAACAACAAGAAGTACTCCTACTCCTACTCCTCCTACTATTAATTCTCGTCATCCTCCTCCTTCTCCTTCTATTACTACCACCAACACCACCACCATTTATATAGTACTTACTATCTGCCAGGCAGTGTGCTAAGGGCTTTACAATTATTATATCACACGATCTTCACAATAAACCTGGGATGTAGGTGCCATTACTGTTATCCCTTCCACGTACAGTTATCCTTTCCCCCTTATGGTTTCCATATGTCATGGGTTGGCATTAGAAGTTAAATGAGAAGTTTTTGGTAGTTTTGCAGAATCTACAGATGACACACAAAGGCCAGTAGATGACCCAGAATAGGTTTAGAAACACAGACAAGTATAAAATATATGTATTATATTGCATAATATCAACATATTTTCTTTTAATACCATAAATATACAATTTCTTTTCTAAAGATATAATATGATCAAATAGTTAATATAATAAGATAATGTAAACAACCCATAAAAGGAAAAGGAAAAAAAACTCAGACTTGTTCTCTGGTATAAAAGGAAGGCCAAAAAATTTTAAACAGACTTTCCAGGTCACAGAGGTGCTGGGACCCTAACCCCCATGATGTGGAAGGGATAACTCTATTTTTCTCATCTTATACATGAGGATACTGAGCCATACAGAAATTAAATGACTTGTCTAGGGTTATTGGATCAGTAAAGCAAAATTCATGGCCTTGAAAATGACCATGAACATACCTGTACAGTTCAGACTCGTAAAGTATAAGAGATCCTCTAAGTAGAAGGCAGAGGAAGTATAATGTTTATTTAGACACGAGAGGATCAACTCCCAAAACCAATAATACCCAATTCAACATAGCAGTAATTGTATTCCAAAACCAGTAAATCTACCTCAGTGTAACAATGAGGAAATTATAACACAATATTACAGCAAAGGACCAAGTCATCCTGTAACCTTCCCCCCGCTGGTGCCTTCCCGTAAACACTCACAAATCCCAACTGTCTGCTTCCCTTTGTTCTCTCCCCCTTCAGTTCTCTGGTGTCCACAGCTCTCTGCTCTCCACTCTCTGCTCTGCACTCTCTCTGCAGCTCTTTCATCTCTCCACATCTCTCTGAGTTCTCAGAGCTCTCTGTAGATTCTGAGTTCTATCCCTAACTTCTGGTTATGTATACTATTTTTAGGGCCCAATAGCTTCATGCCCAATCAGCAAAATGGTGTAGGCCTGAGGCTTAGTACTTAGTCAGTAAAGAGTGTAGGCCTGGGGCTTACCACCTAGTAAATAAAGGGTGTAGGCCTGCCTACAAACAAACCTCTAATCAAGCTTCCCTTAACTAGCCCCACCTGAGGCCTGTTGAATGGGTGGGAAAGATCTTTAATCACTGATTGTCATCACAGTAATACAACTAATGAGTGTCTGAGGCTGGATTTCAACTTGGATCTTCCTGACCCCAAGCCCAGTACTTTATTCACTGCATCATCTAGTTATCCCAATCACCTTACCTTTGTATTCAGCTTACCTTTCTAAAATATGCATGAAAATATTTGAATTGTCTATCTGAATAGGATACTTAGTGGGGCTTAAGTAAGATAATGTATTCAAAGTGCTTCACAAATTTTAAAGCACTATGTAAAAATCAGTTAAAAATATTTTGCCATACTATTCTAGAATTCTTCTCTAAATTATCTGAGAAATGAACATGCATTGCTATTTGAACATTTCTTTGAATGGAGAATTCACCATCTGTCAGGGTAGTCCATTCCATGGATGAATAGATCTAAGTGTTGGAAAAATGTTCCTCAGAGAGCCAAAATCACCCTCCCAGGAAGCTCGATGAAATGGTGGTGGTAGCACTGTTCGCTGGAGAATGTCTAAGCTCCAATCCAGATGGCAGCTCTTCAAATGACTGTTGATGACTATCCTTGTCATCCCTTGTTGTGATATCTTTGCAGGCAGGTGTTATTTGTGTTTCTTTTCTTTGAATCACCAGCTCCTAGTATGTGACCTGGCACATAGTAGGTATACCATAAATTCTTGCTAAATTGAATTAAATGTCATTCAGTAATTAGTTCAGTAAGTCAATACACATGTATGAATCATTTATTGTATATCAGACATTGTACTAAATAGCAAAGATACAAAAGAAGGCAAAACCAGGAGCCCTGCTCTCAAGGAACTCACAATCCAGTGAAGCAGAAAATATGCAAATAGCTGTGCGCATTATATATACACATGCACACACACACACTTTAAATGGACAGTAAGCTCAAGGGAAGATACTGAGGGAGAGGTTGGAGAATGGGTTCATACAGGGGTAATGACATTTTACTTCCATTCTGAAAGAATTGTATATGACATATTCCATTGATTTAGATTTGGAAGAGACCTTAGAAAACTATGGTCCAACCCCCTCATTTTACATATGAGGAAACTAAGGAACAGAGAATGAAAAGCTTCTTGCCCAAGTCCACACAGGTAGCCAAATGGTCTAGCCAGGATTTTAAGTTGGGCCCTCTGACTCCAAATCCTGAGCTCCCTTCTATTGTTCTGTTTTCCATATGGGTTACTTCTCTTCTGCATGTTCTTGGTTAGTTAGTTTGCTGATCTCTCTTTCATATCAAAACACACACAACATAATAAACCAGTTGGCTTAAAATCAGACCCTTCTCAAATCCCCCTTTTTAGAAACTTTTTTGAAAATACCTGGGGTGTGGGGGAAAAGGAGTGGAATAATCTGTTCTGATAACAGCCCCTTTGTCTCTTCCTCCCTTCAATCTCCTCTCCAGTTAACTTCTTTTGTTCATTTTGTTTTCCAGCTGCCAGGCTCTGGATCTTAAATAAAAGATAGCTTTGGTGACCTCAATAGGTTTGTGTTGTAGAGGATCACGTCCAATAAATAATGTATAGGCTGAGTATCCATTATTAATTTCTGCAATCAGCAGTAAACAACTGGAGCTGGGCCTCTGTGCTCCTTCCACATGTTCCACTGGAGGCTGTTAGCTCAGTCCACAAGGTGCTTTTCAGCACTCCATCGGCTTGTTTATATATCTGTTTGGTACAGCTGTGATTGGAGGCCTCATCACAAAATGTTTTGCATCAGGTCCTAATTGAAGGTTGGGCATGCTATTTATTTTCTACTGACTGCTGTTTTTTAGGAGGCATTGTGCCTTGGCCTGCTGGACAGCTATCAGAAAAATCGTACATCCTCCCATAAGAGGGTGTGGAGTGCCAAGTACTGAATTAGAGACAAATCACAACATAGGAAAATACTGTTATTCAATCAGTACTCAGCCCTAGCCTGCCATATCTTTAGAATATTTTTGAGAAGGATAACTATCCCAGGGAGGCTGTGAGTTTTATTTTAAAGTAAGACATGTCCTCAGATGACTTGCAAAATGAAGGGGATAAACAAAAAGAAAACAGAAGCAGCAACAGTCCTTTCTAATTTCCTCCCATCACAACGTCTCCCACTGCATGTGGGGCCATCTCCAGTCATCCTGATCTATATCTTGCTCACTGGCCCCAGATGTCACTAGACAAGACAGTGAGACTGGTGACTTTGCACAGCCCTGCCTCACCTAAATCTAATGTACTTGTAAATCAAGACATTACCTTCCTGATGTCGTTGGTCCTCTTCAAGAATGAAGGACAAACAACAACAATGGTGAATGCCATTTGGATCAATGAAATTGAATCTATGAAATGACAGGATTTCTTTCTGGTCACTGCAAGAATCTCTACTGAACGGCCAAAGGATACAAACTACTTGTGTCTTAACATGTGATCCGTAAAGAGATCCAGGAGTAAGGGGAAGCTTTGGGGCCAGGAGAGATGAAGCAAATGGCCATGCTCTAGGACTGAGTACTAATTTCAGTGGCACATAGCTAGAGTAATGCCTTCCCAGGAGTAAATGGCCTTTCTCTCGCGTATCTTCATCAAGCTGAAGACAGTCATAAAATCTTTGGATTTCAGCAACAAGAAGCTTAGTCAATTGAAGGAGAGTTTGCTCAGAAATCTAAGGGCCTGCATTCAAATCTCAAGTTATAACTCACATGACCTTAAGTTGTTTTACCTTGCTGATCTTACTGTGCCTTGATTATAAAATGAAGAGAGAGAGCTATGGTGTGTAATGATTGCTAGAGAAATTAGAATGAAACAACCCTGGCTTTAAGTGCCTTTCTGATACATACTGACTGCATGATGGGGGGGGGGGGGGTTGGGTGGCGGGAGCAAGTCAATTAACTCTGTGCCATGTGTCTAGATTCATATAGTATATATATATATATATATATATATATATATATATATATATATATATACACACACACACACACACACACACACATATATATACATATATATACACACACACACATATATATATACATATATATGTACTATATATGTACATATATATATATATATATATAGCCATATAGAGACCATCTAATAGTTTCTTAACCTAGGTTCTAAGAAATTATTTCATTTTTGAAGTTATTTTGATGGCTTCATTTCAATATTAATTTCCTTTATAAGCTTAGGTATTTTGTTTTATATATTTTAAATACTATTCTGAGAAAGGGCCCACAGTCTTCACCAGCTTTCAATGCCATCAAAAAACCATTTGAATACAATTCCCTCATTTTACAGATTAAAAAAGAATGAGTCCCAGAGTGTCTAACAGGAAGTATCAGGTAGAATTTAAACCCAGATCCTCTTCTTCCAAAGCTAGTGGTTCATTTACATAATATTATTGTGACTTTTCTAAGTTTAATAGGCAAATGGCTAAGACTCTGTTTTGCTGTACTGATACAGATATTCATTAGTTGAGGGATAGTCTTGTGTAGAATTTCCCAATTCTAATTAAAACACATTTGGAAAAAGCAAACAAAACAAAATAGTATTAAGGTGTTGAATTGGATGACAACGAATGGCCCTTCCATACCTGAAACTATGTAAAAATGTTCATGATCACAAAGGATCAACTAAGAATAATAATAGCATAACACAGTAGACCACTAGACATGGAAACAGAAAATCTCGTTCAAGTCCTAAGGATACCATTTCAGTAAGCCTTATGAACTCCTCAATTCTCAGTTTCCCCATCTTTATAATGGAGATAAGAGCAATTGTTCTCCCTGACTTGCAGGGAACTATAAGAACTATAAGAAAATAGTGAAAAACAATAAACTATTAGAATGTAAAATCTTTGAGGGTAAGAGTTTTCTTTCTCCTTGTTTGTATTGGTTTTGGCAGGACTTAGCACACAGTAGGTGCTTAATCAATGCTAGTTCTGTTCCTCAATATATTCCTTATTTTACAGATGAAGAAACAGAAGTTTGGAGAAGCTGTGACTTGCTCAAGGTTTTATACACACACACACACACACACACACACACACACACACACACCACACACACATATACATATACACATATACACACAAACACACACACATATAGATACAGGGCTTTCACTCATGTCTTCCTGACACAGCATTTAGAACTTTGTCCATTTGATCATGTCTGAGCTATTCTTAAGCTAATCTCTTTGACAGAGAAAGAAAATAATGCTCAGAAACATGGGGTAGCTTACCCAAATCACATAGTCAGTTAACAGGCCTTTATTACATGCTTAATATGTCTCAGGCACGAAGTCTGAGGATGGAAAGAAGGACAAAATATAGGCCCTGCCCTCAAAGAGCTTACATTCTAAAAAGGGAGACTGCACCTAAATAACTAAGATAGATCTGGATCAGTACAGGGTGAATGAAGGTACTGTAATCTAAATGGAGAATCCACAGCTTCCCCTTGACAAAGTACTTGGTAAAGCCCTGAGCTCTTATGCTCCGTATTAATGAGTTGTGGCCGAAGCTCAGTGCAGCTGTTAACCACAGGTTCCCCTGATGGTAAAATGTACTCATGGGGAAGGCCAATAGCACACCCTCAAAACCATCAGCAAAATAACCGACAGCTCTGGGTAATGACAATCTCTTCATACCCCTCTGAGTAGGCAAGGCTTATGATAAGATTGCTTCCCAATCTCACCTTCCCCGTTTCCAATGCCACTTTCCTTGAAGTTTAGGATATTCTATGCTTAGAATGGATTCTCTCCCCATTGTTACTCATTTAATCAATCACTCCATCAAAACAAATACCACTATTCAATCAACACTGCATCCCGCCTGCCTCGTCTTTGAGGATAACTCTCCTGAGGAAGCCCTGCATTTTATTTTAAAGAAAGACATGCCTTCTAAGATGTATACTATGTGCCTGGCACTATTCTGGGTCCTGGGGATGTAAATGGAAAAAACAAAGGGATCTCTACTTTAAAAATCTTCCATCTTCCATGCCATGGGGTCAGTCTTTTGTAGCCTTAGATGCCCCCTCCTCCATGAAACCTTCTTTGAGACCATCTAGAAAAAAATGACTTTTCCCTCCTTGAATCTCCCAGGCAATTCTGTGTGTCCTTAACAATGTTTTAACTTAAATTATAGTTATTTGAACATGTTTCATGCCCCCATTATTTACAGTACTAACCATAAAGATTTTTGAAGGAAGGGGATAGACTTGTTTTTGTTTTTCCCAACTTCAAAAACAAATACATAATGCTATTTCATGTGTGATTCTTGGGATGAATAAAATTTATTTCTCCCCATAAGTATTTTCCTTTGGCATAAACCACTTAGTTAACTTGTGAGCCATATTCCCCTGAGGGGGAGGAAGCAGAGCAACTACAAGGGTGCCATATGGGCTCCATATGGGCACTTAGTATTGGTATATATGTATCATGTTTTCAAAATGTATGTAGGTCCATAAATAAGCATTTACCAAAACACATTTACCAAGTGCTTCACATGTGCGAAACACTATGCTAAGGGCTAGGGATAACAAAGGAAGATAAAGAAACTGCTTTCAAGGAGCGAACATTCAAATGGAGGCGACAACTTGCCAATAACTATGTACATATAAGGTATTTACAGAGTAAATGGAAGATGGAAAACAATCTCTGAAGGAAGGAACTAGCATGCTGTATATGTATATGCATATGTATATGCATATGTATACACACACATGAATGTATGTGTATATGTATGTATATGCATGGATATATCCTGGAAAGGCCTCTTGAAAAAAAGTGGGGTTTAAGCTAAGTCTTAAAGGAAGCTAAGAAATCCAGGAGGCAAAGGTGATGAGAGCATTCTGAGCTTTATGAGAATAATCATTACATTTATGGACAACATCCCTGGATGAAAATAAGAGAAAGGAACAGGCAGGCTTTTGTAAACAATATTTTCCAGAAGACCACCACTATATAATCACATAGTTGACAGAAAGGGACAAAGAATACACATCCAACTTTGATTATCTCTTGTTGACATGGATGTGTGTGTCAACATATGGCATATCCTTTATACATCAGGCTCCCTCACAAAGCAGCTTCTTAAATGAGATTCCAAACCACTCACCAGAGTTCGTGACAGGCGATACAGAATCCAAATCAATTGTGAGAAGATTGCCTCCAGTTCAGAGTGCAGTATACCAGTAGGAGGATAAACCGTGGGACTAATTCACTAGTACATATTTCATGAATAGTCACAATGGATAAACGATGACCTAAGCACAGAATGAAATAGAGTGAACAAGCCAGCTGGGTTGCCTTTGGAAAACCTTTCAATGGTTTCAATGATGTCCATGCTTCTCACTGAAACAAAGACTTATCTTGTTAACATCAGTATTGTTTGGGTGATGCTATATGTGAATTGAGAAATATCACTATTTCTGATGAATCATAATTGTGGTTCACCCGAAGAGTGATGGAGAGAAGCATAATAGGAACATAGATTTCAGTCTATTACCGATAATAAGTGCAGAGCAAGATATAGAGTAATGGATTATACAAAAGAGGTATATGACTGGAAAAGAGATGAGCCAATCATATTGCCAGTGATTGAGGTAACAAATGGACAGCTCATATATTCTAGTGATACACAGATAATGTTAGGAAACCAAAAAACAATCTAGCTCATGGACATGGACATGAATTGTATACTGTTGAAGGTGGAAAGGCCTTGCGAATTATCCCACTGAAGGAAGTACCCATAAGGATCAAAGTGATCGTAAATCCACTGAAGTATGCAGATTCTGTTGCAATCATTAGAATATAACCAAACAAGTGTTATGTAGCATCTACTGTGTGACTGTCTCTGTTATAGACATTGGAGATATGAATGCAAAAAAGTTCTTGCACTCGGAGATATTGCCTTCCAAAGGGAGAGACAACATGCCCTTTAATAGGCATGTGCAACACACACACACGTGTGTGTATGCATAAAATACATATCAGCAAAGATAAGATTGCTTTAGAGAAAAATGACTAGTAAATGGGGGGAGACAAGGGAAGGTCCTGTGCAGAAGAGAGCACTTGACTCTTGTGCTGAAACTGATTTAAAATCCTTGCTGACACCATGGCAGATTTTTGTCATTAGGTATTTCCTCTATCAATTGATACCAGAATCGTTATCTTCATTGGGAATATGTCAGTCTCCTTATAGACACCATGTGCCTCTCCATTGCCCTTTGGGTGACCTACAGTCTTAATTCTCTGGAAAATGTGCATTTCTATGACTCATAGCTATACTATATCAGTGGAAGAATGTTAAGTTTAAAACTATGGGTCTTTGTTTCAGAGAGGTGTTTCATGTTTATATAAACACTGCGTGTTTTCCCTAATTCAAACCAATTCCCCTTCATTCTCCTGTTGAATGGTAGGCCCAATTCATTGCCAACCTATAGGGCCTAGATTGTGTGTGTGTTTTTTTGTGTATCTATATGTACTGATGCATTCATACATTCATACATATACACATATAAATATATGAACACATGTATATACCTAAACACATACATATACATAAATACACACATATAGGAGTCTGTTTGTGTACCTATGGGCTGTATCTCTAGTGTTAGCAAAATTGCTTTCTGGTGATGCGTTTTTTGACCATGGCATTCTATGAAACAACGTCAGTAATACTGATGAAATCGTGTGATGTTAAGGAGGTCTTCAGACTCGAAGAAGGTGGACATCACTTTTGTAAGATAAAAAACAATGCATTAGAGTCAGGATATCTGGGTTCTGATCCTGTCTCCAGTATTAAGCAGCTATGGCGCCACTGGCAAGGTGCCTATCCTTCTTTGTGTCTGTAAAATACAGGGTTTGAATTGAACAGTATAGAGATTAATAAAGGCCCTTCCAATTCTTATTTTCTGTGTGTCTGTGATTCTCAGGACCAATTTCTTGTTATTTAATAGTATCCTTTCCAATACTACATGTCACAATGGGGATGTAACTCACAGAAATCTAGATTTCTCCCTCAAAAACTCTCCACTAGGAAATGGAACAATGACAGTGATTTGAGAACATATAACTTATAACATTTTGTTTTGTATTATTTATTTTTTGCTCAAAATATCTTAGTCCTCTTAGCCATAGTTGGTGGTCTGTCTTACTGTATCTCCTCAGGCCATTTTTTTCTCTTTTCATAAAATGGAGAAATTTTAAAAGAAGGTGGATGTCAAAATTTTGTTCTTCCCAGAAAACTTCATTGGAAATTCTGTAAAAGGGAGCACTGGTAGTTATATTTACTTTGTGAGAGTTGTGCCCACACTCAGAAACTGTCAGTGGCTATTACCACAAAGCCCTTCCTGGACAAATCCTGATCTACCTTTTCAGACAGAAAGCACATCATTTTCTTCTAAACAAACTACATTGAAACAAAACTGTCCTTCTAACAAAAAAGAAAAAAAAAAAGAAAACATGTCCTGGACTCAGAGGATTTGAGTTCAAAAGCCACCTTTTGCCTGTTACATTGGGCAAATCACATAAAAGTCCTGGGTCTCAGTTTCTTGATCTAAAAAAAGAGGCCATTAGAATTGTACTTTTAATTACCTTCCAAATTTAAATCTACTATCCTATTATCTCTCACCTCCAATACTTTGCTATCTCTCCTAGAAATCTGGCCTCTTCACCTTCATCTCTCAGATTTCCTTCTTTCCTTCAAGGATCAACTCAAGTGCCACCTTCTCCACTAGAAGAATTCCCAGCTGCAAATCCTCCCCAAACCCGGACCCTGATCCAGTCACTACAGACCTAACTGTGACTGTAATTTACATCAATTTTTCTATACAATCTCCCTGTACTAGGCTGTAAGCTAGTTGATGACAGAGACTGGATGTACATTTATCTCTGTGTCCTCAGTCTTCAAAATTGCCTAGCATGTAGTAGGTTCTTAATAAACATGTGCTGAATGGTTGGATGACTGGAGTCAAGTAAAAGGTTAGAACTGCAGATGTGATAAGGAGGAGGAGGAAGTAACTTGGAGATGAAACTAAACGGAAAACAATATTATGCTGGCTTAAATTCTGTAGTCTTGAAGGTATGTCTTTACTTCAGCTATGTAATAACCAATTAAGATACTGAAAAGCAAGTGAGATCATGGCAGAATGTTTGGTAGTTCAAATCTCAGAATAAGTGAACAAATTCATCAAGCCCAATTGTTGTGCAAAATAGGTTTGTGGGAATGAATAAAATATTATGCCTTCACTCAAGGCCCTTATATGTGAAATAGGCAATCGTATAGACAAGTTCTGGCCAAATTTAAGTGTGCAATTATGGGGACATTCAATCAATAAATCAATTAAAAGGCGTTTATTAAGTGCTTTCCAGTACCAGGTACTCCTCTAAATGTGGTGAATACAAAGAATAAGCCTATGTGTGTGGATACTTACACATATGTGCATATATACATGTTTACTGTATACAGCTATATATGTATATGTGCACATATATGTATATGTGTGAATTAATATTGATGCTTGATTCATATGTGTACGCCCTGAGGGAATACATGGTTTACAAAGATTCTGGGTTAGGATACAAGCACCTGAAAACAGTAGCAGAATATAATCTCTGTTAGAAAAGGAGAAGTTGGAAAAGATTTCAGTGGGTGAATTCATTTGTTCTTGTTTTCTGAGAGCTTAGAACTAAAGGACAAGTGCCATACTAACATTCTATACTCAAAGGATAGAATAGGAAAGCCTCAGATGATTCAATAGGTAAGTCAGGCCATCTTTTTTTCTCAATTCTTTAGTCATTGAATGGGTGTTGCTACAGATAAACTAAAGCCAGGGAAAGATCTTACTTTTGAAAAGTCAAGGTTATCTACTGCACCCTCAGTCATTGCTAGCCATCTTGACTTCTATCTTGCAACTGGATTTCAATGACTCTGAAAGAAAGAGTGAGGCTGATGACTTTGCACAGCTCTGCCTCAATAAATTCATTTCATGTGCAAGTTAAGACATCATCCTCATGATGTAATTGATCCTCTTCAAGAACAAAATATGAACAATAAGAAGAAACAAAGGCATTAGAACAAAAGTCAAGATAGACCCAGGTTCAAATCCTTCCCCAAGACACTAGTTTGACCCTATATAAATCTTTTAGCTTCAATGTCATCATCTGTAAAATGGAAATAAATGCACACTTTTATAAGGATAAAATGAGGTCATATGTGTAAAGTGCTTTGGTAACCTTAAAGAGCTATATGAATGCTGGTTATTATTATCACCATCATCATCATTATCATCATTGATGGAATATAAGAGGGCTGCTGTGAGAAATCCACCTCCTTTGTGGCAGAAATTGTACCTGCCTTTGGAGAGTGATTGGTTTATTTGTTGTTATTTCTATGAGTACTGTCTGCTTTCATGCACTGCTATATAAATTTGTTCATTCTATTTGTTTTATGAGCAGGATGCTGTAAAGGAAAATGGTGTCAACACGTGAGGTGACATCAGACAGGAAGGTCCGTAATATTTTGGAGATGACAATGATCTAGAGAAGCAAGAAGCCTTCGAAAGAGTACCCTATCCTTATCAGCCCGTGATCTATGACACAATTCTTCAGGACAATTAATTTTTCATTATTTCCCTTTCGTTATGACTCACCAGTTTTCTTTTTTCCACTCAGCATTCATCGTTCTGTTACTCACTACATCTGTAAAATGAGACCCTTAAGCTTCCATATCTCAGCAAAGTAAGGATTGAATGAAATGACTTTTCCAGAATCTCCCAGTTTTATTTCCTGAGGTATTATGCTCTTTCCCTTTGATCAATACCCATTGCCATCATATTTTGCCGGTGCCTTGGTCCCAGCTAAATGCTCTGAATGGGAATTGTTAGGAAGGTATTGCTTCTCTGAAATGAAGAGATTTTTGCTTTCACTTTTAAACAATAACGAAATTCTTTATTAATACAACTGAGCTTTCATAATGCTGCGAAATGCCACCTCCTCCTTCCCCTTCTCTCCCCTCCTTGTTGATGTACTCTCTCCCAACCACTGCCTTAGAGAATATCTAGTTTCTTTTGAAGTTTAACTCATTTCCACCTACTACAAGAAGGTTATTTTCATTACACCAAGAGCAACTACCTTCCCAACAGAAATTCCTTCTTTACTTCCTGTTCTCCTCCCCTTTCCATATCGTATCAGCTCTTCAAAGACAGAGGCTATTTAATTTTTGTATTTCTGGTGCTTAGCACAGTACCTGAAACGTGAAAGGCCCTTACCATATATTTGTTAAATAGAAATAAACTGAATATCTATGGAGCTAGAAGTCATACGATTGGTCAGATGGTAGAGTACTCATTTTCTGCAAACCTTCTCAAGATGTAAATCCCCAAAGAAGGGGAATTTTCCAGACAGGAGGAAATCACAAATGATATCACAAGATAATAGGCACAAGCCCTTTCCAAGGGGACCAGAACACTTGCAGGATTCTCAATGGACTCACAGCCATAGGCATTCATTCCACTATGGCTACAATGGATCGTGAGGTGGACAGCGGATAGAGCAGTAGATCAGGGGTCAGGAAGACTTGAGTTCAAATTCCACATAAGATATTTACTAGCTTTGTGACCATAGGCAAGTCATACAACCTTGGTTGCCTCAGTTTCCTTAACTGTAAAAATGGAGATAGTAATAACACCTACCACCTAGGATTATTGTAAGGATCAAATGAGATTGTTTGTAAAGTACTTAGCACCGCGCCTGACACATATTAAGCACTGTATGGATGCCGGTTGTTGTTGCCCTTGCTATTCACCTTAAGAGTCTCTCCTCTCACAAAAACAAAATATGTTGAATTTGTTAAATAAGAAAAGGAAAGGAGGAGAAGGGGCAAGACAGGAGAATCAGATCAGTCTATCATGAATGACAGTATCCAGAACTGCAGGCTAATTAATGTCGAGCAGATCATAGGTCTTGATAGAAAGAGAACTAAAAAATGTTAGCCCAATGCTCTCCTCCTGAAGGTTAGTTCTTCAGGGAAGGGACCTAGGATAAATAACCCTCATATTTCCCAACGCCATGAGATTAGGTCCAAAAATGGTCTTGCTGTAGAAGTCACAGCAACAATGCATCTATCAAGACAGAAATCGAGAGAAAAATGCTAAAATTAGAAAGGATTATTAAAATACCAACACAGCAAAATATTATAATATTAACAGCTATTCAGTAGTGCAAGTTTGTTGTTGTTTATCTTTCATTCTCTTTTTTATGTCCTTCATTCTTAAAAAGGACCATGACACCAGGAAGGGTTCAGAAGAAGTTGTACATAGATTCAGGTTAAAAATTAAAGTTAATTTAGAAATCAGATTTCTAAACAGAAAGTTAAAGAAAAAAAACACAGTTGAATACAGAAAGAAGAATCTCTCCCTAGAAACAGAATCTGTGAAAGAACAACAGATATGAATACAAAGATAGTTAAAGGAAAATATGTCAGAACACAAATTAATAGCAAGAGCCAAAATGAATGACCCTGAAGACAAGATGCAAAGATAGAACTAAGGATCATAGTTCTCTCAGAAGAACAGGACAAATCTGAATGCTACAATCTGACTATAATGACAACAAACAATTAAAAATGCCCAGGGCTTTTTTAAATAAGATAATAAATCCTTAAGAAAATCCTCAGATTTACAATATGAATAAAAAATAAAACTCTTTCCATTTAAATTTGTTACATTTAACAATTAATGACAATCAAAAAAATGCATAGCACAATGATAAAAGCTTTCTAATATGGAGGAATAGCAAAATGGATAAACTAAGATTATTCTAGCTTCTCAGAAAAACACCGGAGAGAGTGGAATAATATCTCCTAAAACTCAAAGGAGCTAGAGGACATATCCCATACAAATGAACATAATTACTAAGGAAAAAAGGTGTGCCCTCAACAAAAAAAGAAATCTTTTGAAACATTTTTTGAAAAAAAAATGAAACAAAAATAAATCTCAGATGAGCAGAATATTTTAACTGCTTAGAGAGCAAGTTTTCTCTAAGAAAACAAAGTTGAAAATGTAATTCAGTGCCTGGTTCGTCTTTTCACTAATACTTAATGATTACTGGTCACAATTTAATATAGCTCTGATTTAATCTTCACACATTGTTAGATTTTCCATTTTGTATCACCCTACAACTTATATTTATGTGTAATCTCACATAAAGTGTGGGTATCAGTTCTAGTAGTTATACAAAATTCAGGATACCTCACTTTTCTATCACATACTGAAGTAATATATTTAAACCTTGGGAAAGGCCCAAAAGCATGCACTTGGTTTGTCATTTTAGCCTTTAGCTTAGCAAGAGAACATTACCAAATTCCCTCTGATACCTTTGCATCCTCACTCCCACATAGTTAAAAAAGCAAAAGCAAAAAAAAAAAACTTGTGTGATATAGCAAAATGATGCAAATGAGAATATGATATCTCCTCTAGTTACGTAACATTTCTCTTCCAGTTTTGTTCCTGTTTTTACTTTTTTTCTCTCCCTAAAGTCCTTCAAGCCCTCTCCCTCAATAACCCTATTTGCAAACTATACTCATTCACTCATTAAGCCTTTGCCTTAACAGTACGCCCAGTATCAGATACAGATGGCCTCCAACCCATCACTCCCCCCTCACATTCTGTTCTCAAAAAGGCTCTCTGTCCCTTCCCCCAGGATGATTTTAAACAGGAAACTTAACAAGGTCTTTTGAACCAGGATTTAAAGCAGTTTCATCATACCCTCACTTTCTGCTGTCTCCAGAAGGGCCATCAATAATGAGGCAGATGAAAGTTATATATGTGTAACTTAGCAACCAGGACAAAGCTAATGAACATTAGGTTGGAGACTGTATCCTTTATACATAAAGCCCAAACTGCATCTCGGTGGAATGTATTTTCCATTTTATTGCTGTTTTGACACAAATGAAACCAAGATCTATTCCCCATACTTTGTTTTTGGTGGTAGTTGCTTGTTGTGGCGTTTCTTTTCCAGTTTATGTCCTGTGTTATTACTCTGTGGGATAAAATGGAAGAAATGCAAAGAACTACATAAATTGAAACCAAGTGTCTTTACTGTAAAATGTCCCCACTTATTTATATTGTCTTACTTTAACTTGCCCAATCAGCATCTTTTCCAACCTCACATTTAGGCTTTCTGCTTCCTACTCTGTTAAAGTGTATTATTTCTGGTATGGGTCTGAACAAAGCAGAATGAAAATGGTTGAATGTAGCAATAAAAGTTTTGGAAAGAAAAAAGTAAGGCTTGTAGTTCTAGTCAAATGGACTTCAGTCTCTGCAGTCTCTGCATTCCTTGTTTTTAACTCTGAGAGTAGAATAGCAAGAAACTCCAGCGATTCCTTCTACTTATTTAAATGTCCCTTGTCCCTTCAGTTAGTCATTGTCCTCCAATCTCCAGCCCAAGCTATCATGTAGCCATTTCATCCAGCTCTTGATGGGCAAAGAATTGTGATGCTTTATGGCTTAGAAGAAAACAGCCCTTTATGTATTTATGCATTAATTCTCTCAAGGTCCACTACAGTCACCAAGTATTGAGATAGAAAAAAACAACACCCAAAGGGCAAGAGAGAGTTGTACAATACTGTAATAGTAATTGAGGTGGGACTTTTTGCTGTTGACCTTTAATGATTTTGGCCTTTGTTTGAATGGGGCAGATAAAGTGGGATGTTTTTGTATTTCTCAGCACTGAGACAATTGGGAGTCATTGATTTGTATCTAATGTGATATTGGGGGTGGGGAACTTTTCCATGCCCAGCCTGGGTAAGGTCAGGGCCCTCAGGGCCCTGAACAGGTTATATAACCACAGAAGTTGGCATTCACTCTCAGGAGTGGCATGGGACTCTGGGCCAGCCATTGTAATGAGCTCCCCGGCTGAACACTCAGACGTTAATAACTACGAATTGTAGTTGGTCTGTAATTCAGGGTGCTGGTTTTTTCCCCTAAACTAAGTAAATGATATTTGTATGCTGGATTAAAGTAAGATTGTTAATGCTTTAATGTTTCTTTCCTTAATAAAGCAGATCAAAAGGACCTGGGCTTGCAGTGTTCCGTGAGCTGGTTGTTGTTGGGTTTACACCCTCAAATGCTAGCCGGATTGTTGAAACAGGTATACACAAGTAGGCAGCAATATGTTACAAATAACAAAGGAATAAAAAAACAACCAAAAAGAAAACAACAACAGCAACAACAAAGAATTGGAGATAACAAGGCAGGAGAGAGCAAAGGGTGTGAGAGAAAGATATGTATAAGGAAAAAATAAAGATAACAAACTGTGGAAATCACATAAAACAATCATCGGCTGGATAATCTGATGTGCTAGTAAGCTAGGATATTTGGCAAGCCCCTGGGACAAACTAGCAGCAAGTCAAGGACAATAGGCACACAGAATGCTAAGACCTAGTTGTTTCATAATCACAATCATTATAGGGAATAAATACATTAGAAAAATCAAAAAAGACATTTGAGTATTTGAGGATATCCAGGGTCCTAGAGGCAGGGAAAAATCATTTGAAGGCAAGATAGAAAATAGAAGATAATAATGAATAAAAGGTAACTTAGACATACTTAGTCTATGTATGCCACCATGACACATGGAGGGGGAAAGGTAAATTCATGATTAAAAAATTGAATAATGTACAAAATGATATTTATCTCTGGTATCATCCTATTATTTGGGTTAAAGTATGTAGTCACATTTGTTTTTTATGCATAAATTGATTATTGATACAAATATAGATTAGATACAGATTATATGTACATATGTCTATCTACAATCATATATGGGCTTTTGGAGCAAACAGCACATACACACATAATGTGATGCTTGTACTTCATTTTCAAAGAGGACCAATGACATCAGAGAATATGACTTGCATGTGAACTGTATTCAAGTGAGGCAGAGTTGTACAAAGTCATCAACCTTATTATCTCTTCATGAGTCATTGAAGTCCAGTGGAAAGACAAAAGTCAGGATGAATGGTGATGTCCTGGGTTGCAGTGTAGATCTTGTCGTCAGCAATGTCTAATCATCCTCTAAGCTCTCCACAGTGCCTGCTTCAGTTGCCTTTATAACTATTGAAATAACTTGTTCTCATCCACCCATTCCATGGGGAAAGTGTTCACAAGGTAGGCACCCTCCTAACACACTGACGAGTTTGAGGCCTTTAAATTTCTGTCAACCTCGTTTAACCAGTATGCCAAGATGTTTTATCAGGGTGTAGTCAATGAACATGGTACAGCTTCTTGGAGCCATAGGTGAGAGTTGGGTGAGCAGTGGACACCAAAGTTGGATAAGCAGACCTTAAAAGGACTCAGCAAGCCCACCAGATGTGCTAGTCCACCTGAACACCCCATATGTATATATGAATATATATGTATGTGTGTTGATTCTTCCTTTCCTTTTAATTCAATGGAATCAAATAGATAAATTGAAATATATTTACTATAATAATCAATATATTCTCTATCAGTGTATATATGCATGTGATGTGTAATATATTTTATATGCTTTATAATTCAATATATTATACATAAAATTATTCCATAAAATATATAATTTCATATCTAGAGAAGTAGAGATCAGGGGAGGAAAGAAGAAAATGAAGAGAGAAAAAAATATTGATAGTGGGAAAAGAACATATGCAGAGGTGAAAGAAGTCTACAAGATTGACTATAAGCAAACAGCAGAAGAGGGCTAAGTTCAGTAGTAGTAGAGAGATATAGAGACATCCTGTAACAATAATGATACTAGCAGCTGCTGTGGAGGTGTAATACCAACAACACTAGTACACAGGAGGGCTGCTAGCACAAGTTCTTTGATCTGCTTTTTTAAGGAAAGCAACTTTAAGGGGTTAACAATCTCACTTTAATGAAACGTACATATATGATCCATTTAGTTCAGGGGAAAACATCAGCACCATGAACTTCAGAGAAAACACAAACCGAAATCACAAGCAGAAATTTTATAAACAGAGCAAACAACATACGTCAGCAGGCAGGGCTTCTGATCATCTGTCCACAGCAATGCATACATAGTTACCAGAGAGAGAAACACCAGCATCTGAGTTTTCTAAGCTGGAGTTGGGTCCTTAACAGCTAAATTACAAGAACAGTCTTCCAAGGAGGGAGGCCCCAGCAAAATGATAACCTCAAAGTATATATACACTTCTTCAGGGTCAGCCCACAGAGGGCATCACCACCGTGTGACTCAAACTCATGTGACTTTGACTTGTTTGTGATTTAAGGTCATCAAAGACTCTCAATTCAATCAAAGACTCTCGATTACAAAGGCATAACTCTAACAAAGGCACTTGATTGTCTCAGTGCTGAGAAGAACTAGAACTCCCCCCAAAAGAGCAAAAGAAATAGTCCCATTTTGCTTGCCATTATACACCCTTATAGAGAGTCAGAATTTACGTGAGGGAGAGAGGAAAGAGGAAAAGGCTAAAAGGAGAGAAACAAAGACAAAAACGAAGACAGACACAAAGCAAGGTCCTGGTCACATTTTGCTACCGACATGTTGTAGATGAGCTTTCTGTTGCTTTCATGCTCCTATGCTTACGTCATAGATCTGGGAGTGCATCAACGTGAGTATCACAGGGATAAAGCAGAGAGAGCTATTCCCAAAGAGAGATGCAGCAATACAGGTATGGCAGCTGAGGAACAGTATAGCTGTTTGTCTCCTGCTGTTCCTAACTGCATAGGCACACTGGTGGTCTTGTATGTACAGCAGGATGCCCTTTCTCATCAAAGATCCTGAAAGACTTAGTGCTTCAACTGATAAAGCATTGTTAACCAAGAGTTGAAGTAGTACCAATGTGAGTCTGACTCACTTCCTGTGATTAAGGCTGTCCAACCTTAGGTTATCTTAGGGCCGCATTAAAATAAAATAGTCATTCAAGGGCCACACCCAGAATAAAAAATACAGTACACTAATAGAAAGTGGGGGAATGCGCATCATCAATATGATGAAGGCATGATGCATGAAAGCAAACAGAAAACAGCAAAGCCACAGCACAATAGTGTAAAGATAGGTGCATACTGACTAGTCTGCATCCTACAGACAGAACGCATCCCACAGATCGACTGAAAATTCTGTGTGATATGTTCCGTCCGTAATACTGCTGCTTAAAAACACCAAAGAAAATTAACAGCAACGAAATTATTTATGAGTGATGGAATTAAAAAATCTCATAAGCATTCCATGCAAATTATTATTTTATTTTTTCAGTCGTGAAAATTAAAACCCACAGGCAGGCCACATAAAAAAATCGCACTGCGGGCTGCAAGGGGCCTGAGGGCCATATTTTGGAAAGCCCTGATCTAGACCATTGAAATGCAGGTCTAAATTGTGTATTAAGGAATGAGGAGCAAGGGGAAGTAGAACACAGTTTCAAAGTATAAAAGTGGTTGGAATGGGTGGAGATGTCAAGTCTCTGGGTCATTTAAGCTTTATGCATGTATCACAGAGGCTGGGACTCTAACAGTCAAACCAGTTTTTACCTTCTCACAGGTATTCCCTGAAACATGCAGATGAACACATTCTTTCCCACTTATTTCATTCTTTCCTACTTATCCTTGTTCTCCAGAGTGCATTTACCAAACCTTGTGGAAAATGTCCTCAAAATCAATTGAAATTTTATGAATTTCAATCCATTTGTTAACTCTCGTTATTTTTATAAATGACCAACCACTCCTTCTCTCCCTTTTTTTCTGTGATATTCTCATTAATACAATACTATATATATATTGGTCAAATGGAAAAAGATGCACAAAAATCACAGAAGAAGGAAACAAAAGTCCCCCAAAAGTAGAATTGGCCAAGTGGAAAGGGAAGTACAAAAACTCACTGAAGAAAATCATTCCTTAAGAATTAGAATTGAGCGATTTGAAGCTAATTACTTTATCAGAAATTAAAAAAAAAACACTAAACTAAAAGAAGGGACAAAAATAGAAGACAATGTCAAATATCACATTAGGAAGAAAAAACTGACCTGGAAAATAGATCCAGGAGACATAATTTAAAAATTATTCAACTACCTGAAAACCATGTTCTATAAAAAAGAGCCTGGAGATCATCTTTCAAGAAATTATCAAGGACAACTGCTCTGGTGTTCTAGAACAAGAGGCTAAAACAGAAATTGAAAGAACTCATGAATCACCTCCTGAATGAGATCACCAAATGAAAATTACAGGTATATTATAGCCAAATTCCAATGTTCCATATCAAGGAGAAAATACTGCAAGCATACAGAAAGAAACAATTCAAGTATTGTGGAGCCACAATCAGGACAGCACACAATTTAGTAGCTTCTACATTAAAGGATTAGAGGCCATGGAGTATGATATTCCAGAGGGCAAAAGAGCTAGATTACAACCAGGAATCACCCACCCAACCAAAACGAGTGTAATCATTCAGGGGAAAGATGGACTTCAATGAAATAGGAAACTTTTGAGCCTTCTTGATGAAAAGACTAGGACTAAATAGAAAATTTGACTTTCAAAGATAAGACTAAAGAGAAATATTAAAAAAAAGATTAACAGGAAAGGGAAATCATAAGGGACTTAATAGGGTTAAACTGTTTATATTCCTATATTGGAAGATGATATTTGTAACTCATAAAAACTTTCTTATTATTAAGGCATTATTCAACTCACACCAGTGCCCTCCGTCTATGGAGTATATGTGTATGAGTTAAATATGAAGGGATATCAGGAAAAAATGAAATTAAAGGGTGAGAGAGGAATGTGCTGTGAGGATGATAAAGGGAATTGTAGAATGGGATAAATTACCACATAAAACAAGCAAGAAAAAAAGCTTTTATTGTGGAGGGGAAGATGTGGGAGATAAGGAGGAGTGAGTGAACCTTACTGTCATCAGAAGTGGCTCAAAGAGGGAATAACATGATCACTTAATTGGATATATAAAATTATCTTACCCTACAGGAAAGTAGGAGGAGAAGGGGATAAGAGAAGCTGTGGGGTAATAGAGGAGATGGCCGATTGGGGGAGGGGAAGGGCATAAAAACATTTTTGAGGAGAGATAGGGTAAAAGGAGAGAGAGAATAGATTGGAGGGGGAGTAGGATGGGGAGAAATATAGTTAGCAATAGTAAATGTGGAAAAAAATGGAGAAATTTTCTCTGATAAAGACCTCATTTCTGAAACATATAGAGAACCGAGTCAAATTATAAAAAAGAGCCATTCCCCAATTAATGAATGATCAAAAGATATGATCAGTTTTCAGATGAAGCAATCAAAGTTATGCATAGCCATATTTTTTTTTAAATTCTAACTCACTACTGGAGAAATGCAAATTAAAACAATTCTGAGGTACTACCTCATTCCTGCCAGATTGGCTACTAGGACAGAAAAGGAAAATGACAAGTGTCTGAGGGAATGCGGGGAAAATGAGACAGACATTGATTCACTATTGTTAGAATTGTGAACTGATTTAACCATTCTGTAGAGAAATCTGGAACAATGCTCAAAGGGCTATGAAACATTGCATACCCTTTGGCCTAACAATACCACTGCTAGGTCTGTATCTAAAAAGAGGTAAAAGGAAAAGGACCTTTATGTACAAAAATATAGCAACTCTTTCTCTGGTGGCAAAGAATTGGAAATTAAGGAATTGCCCATCCACTGAGGAATGGATGAACAAATCGAGGTATGTGATTATGAGTGAAAACTATTGTGCCATAAGAAATGATGAGCAGGATGCTCTCATGAAAAAAATAAAAAAAATGAAAGATTTGCATGAGCTGATGCAAAGTGAAATATATTGTGTACAAAGTAACAACAGTATTTTAAGATGACCAGCTGCAAACAGCTTACCTATTCTCAGTAACAGAATGATCCAAGACAACTCTGAAGGACAACCATCCCCAGAGAAAGAATTGACGGTTTTGGAATACAGACTGAAGCAATTTGGTTTTTACTTTCTTTATTTTTCTTTATTTTTTGGTCTATATTTTCTTTCATAACATGACTAATATGGAAACGTTTTGCATGACTACACATTTACAACCTATATTAAATTGCTTGCCTTCTCAGTGAGGGGGTAGAAAGGAAGGGAGATAATTTGGAACTCGAAGTTTTAGAAATAAATGTTCAAAATTGTTTCACATGTAATTAGGGAAATAAAATGCTGAATTTTTAAAAATATTGATAGGGGGACGGGCCATCAAATCTGATAAGATGATTTTGATATATGTATGATAAACATTTTGCTGGGGCAGAAATTTGAAGGCGCCTTTTCACTTTAGCTAATTGAATGAGTTTTTGTAGTTAATCAAGAATAAGCAGCTCTTATCATTGCTTTTAGATTGTTAATTACTTGATTAATCATGGTTCCTAGCCCTTTTTTAGAAGCTCCGTTCTGAATAGTACAGCTTCACCTCTCACTTTCTGGAAGTGGGGGAGGGGGAATGGACGACGGCCATTAGATGGCTGGTGCCATGAACAATGATAATACTATTACCAATGGTAGGGTGAAATCAAGTCAAGGTTTAGATCCATGGTAGAGTTTCTCAAATCTGGCCCAAACGCAATGACTAGGAGATAAAATATGAACCTCTCAGGAGGATAGAAGGTGGAAATAGCCATTAGCTGACAGCTAAAACTTAAATTAGGATAGATTTGGTGAAAGTTATGAAGATAAGTTTGTTACTTTTCTGGTCAATTTTTCATTGGTATTCATGATTTAAAAAAAATCCTTTTCAGGAGGTTCCACATTGTATCTGTTGTCAGTGGACAAATCAATCATTCCTCTAGTTAATTAACAATTACATGATAAATAATAATTTGTCGCCTTCTTCTGTGTGAAATTTTGTGGATGATATAAATGAATACTAAGGTCTTTACCTCTGAGGTGCTAATACACTAGTACAGCAGAGAAAGCTAATACACATGAAATAATTAGAAAACAAGTGCAGGTTGAAATGTATATTGTACCTAACAGAAGATAAATATCACTTTTACCTCTAGTGGTCAGGAAAACCTTAATTATTGTGAACAATAGAACTATAAGGGGGATTTTGATAAGCAGAAAGGAAAAGAAATACATTCCCAACAATGGGAACTACAGGACTAAAGACAACGAAGAAGGAAATAATATGTGACTTTATCATTGTATAGAGAGAGTGAAGAATGGGAACATTCTAATAATGGATCTGTGGCAGGAAATGACCAAAGACTTGGTGTTTGAACCCATTCATAGTCAGCCTCAAAATCATTCCCAGAAATTTCTACTTAATCAGATTTTGTAGAAAGATAGCAAGCTTTGTTATGTTATATAATCTGACCCATAGTTTCCTCATCTGGGAATTTAGGGAATTAAACTAGATAATTTACAATTAACCAGGGTCATAATTATGAATTCTGGCTTTTGAGGTAAATACAGCTTAGCAAGAGGGAACACCATGGACAAAAAAATACAAAACCTGACCAACAGCATTTAAATCCGAGTACGAAATACATAGACGGCACAACAAGTGGGAACCATAGCAGTGGAGAGTGGGGCCTGGAGAAAGGGTATCATGATGTTGGGAGCTTCCAGAATGGTGGCTTAAGGCCAAAAAAGGGACGATGGTTGTTACAGGGCCAGAGAGAATCACAAGGCACAGGAAAATAAGGTGAGAGGACCAACAAGGAAAAGAAGCACACAGTTTGGTGTAGTAGGCACAACATGGGACATGGAGGGGGGATAACTATGATACAGATCCTGCATTAGATACTTACTAGTATGATGCTAAGCAACTATTTACTTTTTCTTCACCTTAGTTTTCACATATGTATGATAATACAGGGTGTCTCTAAAATCTGGACACATAAGAAAACTGACAGCAATGTGGTGTTACTGCATCGAGTTCAGGTGAATCTTGCAAAGTGCATCAACCTTTGCCTAACAAATGAGGGAAATCATATTGAAGATGTTATTTGTTAATATTTCAATTAAATGAAATGTGGTTGAAAATTTCATTCATTTCATTTCTTGAAAATATGCATTTTTCCCATGTGTCCAGACTTTAGGAACACCCTGTATATTGGATTCGATTACTTTCAATTGTCCTTTCAGCTTTAAATTTATGACCCCACTGCCCTTGGTATGTAAAATGAAGTAAAAGTCATATAATGTTGTTATGTCCCAGTATGTCCTCTCACTGTGACCAGGCTGTGTTTCAATATTTGAATTTAGTGGCGACTTCCTCTGGCTGTTAATAGCCGTTCCCTCTGGAAATTCAACCAATGGAGAGAAATGTTTATACTCTTTCATGGTGATTCTCTTTTCCCTATCTTTTAGTTAAATCCCAAGGCTGGGTCAAACCTAGGTTAACTGAATGTTTCTCAAAGGCCTTTTTAATTCCAACCTAGGTTTTGAAATCTTTATAAATGTCTGTGGCATTATTTCTGCGTCGGTCAGTCCAATCTAGTACACCATAATTGAATCTTCCTTTGATAACCTTGTGGGGCCCTGAGGATATAATCCTTAACATCAGTGATTATTGACTATCCAGAACTGTGGATGGAAGAAGAGATGAAGGGTATTGAGCTGATTATAGACAGAGGGCAGGTAAGTCCCTGGATACTGTTTTCATTTTGCACTTCATAGTGGGCCATTGTAACATGAGATTTATAGCTGGAAGGTTCCTAGAGACCATCAAATGCAATTATTTTAAGGATGAAACAACCATAGGAAGAGTAGAACATTTCAAAGTTGCATATAGAAAATAAGAATGCTTGTTCTCTGATGAGCAGACTAACAGAAATCCTAATCCTCTAGCTCTGCCCTAACTCTTGGAGTAAGATACAGTTGTGCCTTTTCCCCTTCATTAACCCTCTTACTTCATCTTTCTCTCTCTCTCTTTTTTTCTGTCTTCTTATTCTTCTTGTTCTTCTAGTGCTACTCTTCTTCTTGTACATCTTATTCTTGTTCTTTCACTTTCTCCTTTATCTTTTTATTCCCCTTCTTCCATCTCCTCAGGGTCAAGTCTGAAAGAGACTAAATTCTCTATTGATTGATTAGAAAAAGAGTAAAATCTTATCTATTTCATATTGTACCCCTATCAATGATAGAGAGAAATAAAAGGATAGTAGATAGATGACAGATAGATAGATAGATAGAAATAAGCCCCAAACCCTTTAGAGGGCAGGGATTGTGACATTATTTATCTTCAGATCAACAGTAAATAGCAAGTCATGAAAGAGAATTGGAAGTTATGATCATGCAGGCCTCCTTGCTCATACGGGTTCATTGATCAAAAATTAACCAACCAACCAATCAACACCAACACCTCAAAACTCTAGACAGAGAAGACAAGTGGACAGAGAAGAAGTATAATAATATTTGGGGGCTAGAGAAGTACCTGAGCCTTCGTGGATGAAGTGAAACTAAAGATGTGCCTTGAAGAGAGAAAAATGGCATAAGGAGGGGATTTGGGTCAGGAGCACCAATGAATTTCAGTATGATTCTAAATACATTGAATAGATGAGGTTAAAATGAAATGGAGTTAAAATTATTTTGCCAATTAACAGTAAAAATTACCTCTTATTATTTTTCTCATTGCTTGTGTTGCTTTATTTGATCAATCATCACATAGGCACCTCACTGATTGGGTTTCGGAGACTAAGGTCAAGTCCTATTATTGAAGGAGAGTCAGGAGGGTTGGACTATCATTAGAAGAATCATCTCCATGTCTTCAAGGTCCTACGAAGAGAAGCACATGGAAAATAGTATATGGCTATCTAGATGGCCCAAGTTTTTGTACTTACAGTTCCTGACCAGCTGCATTGGCATTTCAGAGATTCTGAGACTAAAGTCTCTTAGCTATGTATAGCAAAAGGCACATCAACTGGAGAATTCCTGTGTTAAAGCCCTGAAATACTTGATGACCTACGATATTTCCTCAGCAGTGTCACTCCAAAGAGTTACTTATGCATTACCAACTGAAGCTCCATGATGGCATGGAGTAAGATTTTGATTTTGTCAGCTCTTGTGATTGAGAAATTGTGTAGTACTTAACAACTTTTGGGACCACCTAGACTTGTGGCATATTTAAGCTTTGTTTTTGAGACTTCCTATATTAACTTAAAGTGGGAGTTAGACTGAACTTGACCTGTTGGAGTCACCTTCCAAGGTTTAGCCCATTCTTTATGAGCTCAGTCCTTTAGAGGGACCTTGACCACAAGTTAATAGAATGACCACAGATTTAGAGTTGGAAGGAATGTCAGAGACTATCTTAGTCCAACCTCTGATTTTATAAAAAGATAAAATCAATGCTTCCAAAGGCTAAATTACTTGCTTGACATCACCCTGGTGGGAAATAGTGGAAGTGGATTTGAACCCAGGTCTACTTTGATTCCAAATACAGCATTCTTTCCTCTAATACCACATTTCCTTTTAGCAGCAGCAGCAGCAGCAGCAGACACAGCATCTTCAACTATAGGGAAGGACATATGTAGAGATGACTAACATGAGACTGAGTATTTGTGAGTACAGCTCCAAAGTAATTTAAACTACCCTTGGGTTTAGTCTTATCAATGATATCAACTCAATGCAGTTGGCATTGTAGGAGTTCCCGGGTTTCTCTGTCTCATTCAGCATATAATCACAGAGCTCCTTGGATTTGAGGGCCAGCTGGGTGTGAGGCTATTATTGCCCTACAGTCTCATTCCCTGAAAACCTGCAGTAGCCATGAAAGCAGATAGCCCCCTCCAACCCCACCATGTTAGACCTTCCTTGTTGAGTGAATATATTTGTGTGGTCCGCATCATTTAAAAATTAACTCCGAGGTTATATAATTTATGACGAGGTAATAAATAATATATATCTTGGTATTTTGTGCTTGATTACCTATCTTAATAGGGCTACTGGGTGGAACAGAGGATAAACCACTAGGTCTGGAATCCAGAAGGCCAGAGTTCAAATCCAGCCTCAGAGACTTAATAGCTATGTGACCCTGGACAAGTCACTCAACTTTGTTTGCCTCAGTTTACTCATATGTTAAATGAGTTGCAGAAGTAAATGGCAAACCATTCCAGAATCTTTGCCAAGAAAAAATCAAATGGAGTCTTGAAGTGTTGAACACAACTGAAAAACAACTGAACTATGGCCACCTATCTTAGTGGATATGAGGGATAATAAACAACAGTGACAAAGACAAAGTTTTCAGACGTGCTAACAGAAGAATCTTGATGTAGTTCAGGTCAGTTTAAATAATTTTGATTAAATTAAATCTAAAATATTAAAAGCTTATTAGGAGCAAATCACTGATTTAGGCACTAGGGACACAAAGTTGGAAACCACTGAGTCCCTGACATTAAGAAACGTACTTTCTCCTTGAGAGTTACAGCAAGTACACAAGTAAATAAATACAAGGTACTCGCAAATACTTGTTGCTCAGTTGTATGTGTGAACTCATTGATCGGGAAGGCTCCTTCTTTAAGGGCTGTCAGATCAAATCCAATGTTGTCTACCTCCTTTAAAGTGCAAGGGCCTTTCAAATAAGGATTGTTTCATCAAGTGTATTCGCATCGCCAGCAGCTAGCAGAGGTGCGCCTCACACAAAGAAGAAATCTCATAAATGCCTGCTGACTGGGTACTTTCTATCCCTGATGGTGAGGGGTAACAACAAGAATTTGCCATGTTTGATTCAGAGCAGGGCTTCATGACCAGAGCCTGGATATGGCAGTTACGTGTCTGAGCTCGGAGAACATCTGGTGCTGCTCAAAGTGATACAATAATTGTATGAATCAATTCTGGGATTTTGCTGTGACTGAGATCACCCAGAGAGTGAGTGCATAGGATTATTGTTATGCCAAGCCCAGGGCACAGCTTGCTTGGTGGACCTTTGCTCTGGAGAACAGCATTTTTTCCTAATATCTTGATAGACTGAAAAATTTAGACTTGTAAGGACCTTAGAAATTATCAAGTATATCCTCCACATTTATAGATGAGGAAACTGAGGCCCAGAGAGGTTGTGACTTGCCCAATGTAATGATTAAGAAAGGTTTGAGGACACATTAAAATACAGATGTTCTTCACTCCAAATTGAACATTTTATTGACTTCATGAAGCTTCCTATAAGTTCCTCATTCATTATATAGTGCAGTGTATTTATCTGCATTATGTGAATTTCCATAACATTTTGTGTGATTTTTTATATTAAAAAAAGTATAAAGCAAAAGGGATAGAGACTGTTCATGTGATTTCACCGGTGTAGGGACCTCTTGGGCAAGGAAACCCTCTCTACCAATGTGAGTTGTCACTTTCTCTGAAATAAGTCTTAAGAGAGTTCCCTAGTGAGACAGTTCATATCACATATCCAGTATGTCACCAAATCAGTAGTGAACCCAGTTCAAGCTCCCTAATATACCATATGCCTTTACAATATATAACACATATTTATGTATTATGACACATGCATATGATTTTGTGTGTGCATATACACAGGGACACATAATACATACATACCTATGTGAACAAAAAGCTTAGAAGGGAAATTAAGAAAACGCTCACATACGATATGACGACTGAGCTATGCACTGACAAACTAGAAAATCGGTGATACAGGTCAGTAGGAATGTCTTCAGATGTGGCAGCCCATCTATTGAAGTGCATGAAAATGCGAGATTAGATTCCTGGTACTGGGAAGCAACTAATTGGACTACAGGCAACAGTTTCCAACTGTGCTTGCTTACTTTTAAAATATTGCCACATTGATTACTGCTCCAACAGAATTATTTTATGAGCACCTTTCCTCTTCATTGGTTATATTCCAGGCTCACTGTAAGTATCGGACTTCACACTGTGTGGGGCTGATGAGCTGTTGATTTTTTAACCAAGATCCAAGAAGTACCTTTGGTCATCCCCTCACTCAGCAGAAAGAACAGTTCCCTTCTGCTAACCAAGCTTTCCTGCTACTTGGCTTTTCTCTGCATCTACTAGGCAACAAGAATGCAGGACAGATGCTTCTGATTGTCCTGTTTTCCCCTTCCTTGCCATCCTAGCAAAACATATGTCCCAGAGCATGTTGCCCTATTGTTGCCTTCTCATTTATTAGATAAATCATTGTAGTATGTCTGTTGTGCTTTCCTGAACTGTACTGAGGAATGAGAAAATACAATGAAAAGTGCTGGGCTGAGTTCTTTTACTGGTTAGGCTATTAACCATCTCAATAACTTTGGGTAAGTCATTCTTTTTCTCTGTGTCTTTTCTGCACAATACATGTGAGATGGCACTCTGGCAATCTAATGCTTTTTAAAGGGTTTGTTAGGAAAAGAATACAATGCAGAACAAATAGATAGAAATCCCACTGTCATCTTTGGTGGTTGGAGAATGATGTTCAATTCTGGATATGACATTTTAGTATAGTGATAAAAGCAATGGATCTGAAGTTAGAGCACCTTGGGTGAAATCTCACCTTTCCCTTCACTTCATAGTGACTCAGTTTCCTAAACAATAGCATGTAAGAGGTTAGTACTGATGGCTTCACAGGTCCATTCCAACTTTAAATCTATAACCCTGTAATCTTAAACCATGCATGGGTCTAAAGGAAAGGAGCCAGTATGATGAAGGGCCTCAATTCCATGCCATTTAAGGATTTAAGGAAGGAGCTAAAGATGTTTGGCCTGCATAAGATAATAGGATCAAAGATTTAGAGCTATTGAGGATATCAAATCTTATCTAGTCCAATATTCCCATTAAAAAACTGAGGGAATTGAATCCAATAGAGGTCAAGTAATTTAACCAAGGTCACATGAGTAGTAAGTGAAAGAGGCCAAATTTCAAACAAGGTGATGCAGCACCAAGTTCAGTGCTCTTCTATAACACCAAACTGCCCATCTTCAGGTGTCTGAAAGGTTGTCATATTGAAAAAGCATTAAAATTTTTCGACTTGGTCATCAAGCATAGAACTAAGGTCAGCAGGTAGATATGGTAAACTGGCAAATGCAATATGGGTAAAGGAGAAAAAAAAAACTTCCTCCCAACTAATATTGTTCCACAGTAGGCTGGGCTGCCTCAGGACTTCATGAGTTGCTTATTAGTGGAAGTCCTCAAGTAGAGCATAGCTGTATGCTTGTTTGATTGCTGTAGGGTCTTTTAGGTATGGCTTGAATGAGAAGGGAGTTAAGATTGCTTCTAAATGTAGAAATTCTGTAATTCTGAGTTATGGAGAAGGAATTGGAAGAAATTACTTTTCTAGGTTCTGTCTCCCATAATTTTTTATCCATCCCTTTACCACAATCCCTATTCTGCAAAATAAAAATGCTCTACACATAGATATTCACATGCGCATACCCCTCACATAGAGAATACAATTTCTTATTACTAATTACGTTGTCCGAAATGTAGCTGTTGGTTTCCAAAGCATCAGTGATTCTGTGTTGTGTGTTCGGTCTTATATGCAGAAAGGAAAGGTACAATTTTCAGCAAACCATCTAAATGACTCCAACGGTTTTATATGCTGCTTCTGGACTTGTCACTTGGTGGTCCTTTCTTGACATTTTTACTTAGCTGAAATTCAACCAGAGGGCTAGAGCCAACAGCCTGATATGAAATGTGTTTTCTTGGCCATATTTTGATTCCCAAATGCCAATGTGTTCATTAATAGTAAATTCCTGAGAACTGCAGATGCACAAAGTAGGGAAATGGCCAAAGTTAAATTAGGATATTTAGACACTCCTGTTTTACTCAAAGTTATTATTCACCTCCTCTCCTGTGGTGCTGGCAAAGAAAGTGGCATGGGGCTGGGTGAATGTTTTGAATACAAATGAAAACAGAGAAAAGAACTCCACTAAAAAGGAATAAGCAACAAACCAACACCTGGTGATAGGGTTTCTTTCACACCAAAAGTGTATGTGTTCATTTTACTTTGATGAGATAAATTATGAAAGATAAAGCCAGGGATCACCACATAAACCTAAGCAAAATGTCGACCAACGAGAAACTAGGAAGAAGAAGACTATATATACTACCACTTAAGAATTAGTTGAAATAACGGAGATATTTGGCCCACAAAAGCAGAATGGGTTGGGTGAGGGAAGGTGCAGTGTCATGGGTAGGATAGTTTAGCCTTCATCAAGTGTCTGAAGCTCTATCATTTAGTGGAGGGGTGAAACTTGTCTTTTAGCTCTTGTGGGCAGGAAAGAGTGAAAGTTGTACAAAGGCAAATCTAAGATAATATCAGAAGAAAGACAAACAAAAAAACCTTTCTAATGATTAGGTCCATCCAAAGGTGGCATTGTCTGCCTGCAAAAGTAGCAGGCTCCCAATTGCTGCAAGTCTTCAAGAAGAGTTTGGAATATCCATTGTTGGGTAACTTGTAGAGGGGATTCGGACTTCTGAGGTCCCTAAGCTCTGGGAGAGGTCGCTCTAGCTCTACCAATTCTGTGAACCTAGCATAGATAAACCTCTGACCTGGTAGAGTTTAATGATTACCCCAAAAGGCATACTGTTGTGCAAATACCTGCCCCACTCACTGCCTAAAATGTCCCCAACAGACATACAGGTTTTTCTTACCACTGTGGGATCCATTCCTTGTATGAGAGGAAGCATGGAGATATACTGACTGAGCTTTAATGACGAATCTTATATCCTTTCCTAAGAATTGGTTCTGCTAAGGAGGATAACTCAGCATATTGAGTGAAATTCAAGTAGCATCCACAAATGCCTTAGGAGTCCTTGAATAAATAGTCTAGATAGGGTCTGATTTTGACTACATTAAACAGGGGCCTTGGGAGCAGGATGAAAAGGAAGCACTGTGACCCTTTCCTCATGACTTATTCTGCAGGATGTAAGCATATTAAGCCTGGGATGGAGTCTCAGTCCCAACGATTTGGCAGCAATTAGATTATCTTTTTTAATGAATATAGTTTGCTCATAACAGAAGTGAAAGAGAAAATGGGCCAATCAGTGAAATCCATCACGAGTCCTCAGTCAATGGTAAAAGAAAAAAAAAGCTGCTGTGTTTGGAGAAGTGGCATGATGAATGAAGCACGGGACTGGGAGTTAGGGCAGACCCAAGTCTAAATCCTGTTTGAAACACTTGATAGTTGAATGACCCTTCACAAGTCATTTAATCTCTCTTAGGCTCAGTTTCCTCATACAAAAAAGATGGAGATACGAGCATCATTGGCAAAAGTATTTTGTGAAGATAAAATATAATAATATATGTAAAATAAAATATGAAACATATCATACCATATGTAAAATGTAATAATATTGTAAACCTTTAAATGCAACATAGCTGTTAATTAATATGTTAATTATTATTAGCAGTAGTAGCATAGGTATTATTTTTACAACAGAAAGGGATGGCCAAGGACATGTAAAACCATGACTGGTGGAAGAGAAGACTTGTTTTTTTTCTGACTAGGTCAAATAGAGAGAACTAGAAACTTGCTCTCAAGGGGTTTTATTTATAGACTCAAAATGTTGTACACTTCGAGGAAGTCTTCGAGGTCATCAAGTTCAACACATTCCTGAGTTAGAATGTTCTCTCCAGTACCCCATGCTGACACCCTTGCTGAAATCATCCAATATTCCTTTTTTTTCTTCTTCCTTATTTTAGGGGGAGAGTCAAGAACACAGGGGGAGTTCCCGTAAAATGTGTTTAAAAAAATTAAACAAGAAACCCTGTAATCAACTTTGGGTGGTGTGTATATGTGTATGTCTTTGTGTTTGTGTGTTTAAGCAGTTCTGTGATTTTCCTGATATAATGAATTCTTTATTTATAACATATAATTTAAAAGCATTGTCTAGGGCAGTTAAATGATTTATCCAAAGTCACACACTGAGTATGTGTAAGAGGCAACAAATGAACCCAATTCATTCAGACCTCACATCCTCTTCTCTAGTCATCGTGCCATATTGTCTCTCACAGTAGCCACTGATATTTTAGAGTCTGTTGGGGATAACTCACCCTGAAGTTCATTTAGATTATATAAAAGTATTGAAAAAGAATGTTTTCTGCCCTTGAAACACTTTCAGTGAAATATCAAAGATAAGATACAAGCATAAAGTGATGGGAGAACATGACATTTCTACAAAACACATAAAAGCCATGGTTGTAGCTCCAGGTACCTGGCTCTTGGTGACCTCTCATGCCTCTAAATCTAAACTCTTATCTACCCAAACCAGACACAGAAGAAACAACCCTGCCTTGGGTTATTTTTGACTGAGTCTAAGCATGGGTTTGGGGTATGTGAAAGTGTGCATATGTGTAGAAGCAATTGGGAGATGGACTTCTAGGTCCATTTCACTCGGGGTGGGTGGGGAGTTAATTTTATAACCCCAAAGTATCAAATACAGTGAAGAGCAAAAAGTGTGTTGGAAGAAAAGAAAGATGATTAGAAAAGAAAGGAGAAATAAAAATAAAATCAAGAAAACGAAAAGAAGAGAAAAGGACAAGAAGCAAATGAAAAAAGAAAAAGGAACAAAGAAAATAAAGAAAACAATCACAATTCTCCTCCTCATCAATATTAATATTAAATTGGATTTATGGCAAAGTCCTTGCATGTCTTCACCCATGCTTTCTGTGATATTTTGGAGATATGCAAGGATATTCATAGGTAAACTGTATTAAGGTATAGATACTCACTTGTTTTGGGCATAGTTCTTTCATAATTCCAGATACAATGGGGAAAACAAGATCCAAGGAGGAAATTTCACTTTGATGAAAACTGAATGAATGAAAAAGTATTATTGAATATTATGCACCAAGCACTTTGGTAAAGACTGGATGTAACAATTATAAAACAAAGACAGTCTTTGTCCTCTGGAAACTTACATTTTAATAGAGGGAGTGGTAGGGAGGGAGAGGGACTATATGTTAGAAAGTCCTAGGCATAGTGTCCTTTCTAGAGCTTCTCCCCTACTAGGAGGAGACTGTATGCACACTGGGTCTTCAGAGTTTCTCTTACTTCACCTCAACTGCTACTACTACAATAGTTGCCACTGCTGTTGCTGCTGCTGTTGTTGCTTTTCTCTTCGTCCTCCTCTTTCTCCTCCTCCTCCTCTTTCTCCTCCTCCTCCTTCTCTTCCTCCTACTCTTTCTTCTCCTCTCCCTCCTCCTTTTCCATCTCCTTCCCTCTCTCCTACTCCTTCTCCTCCTCTGGATGTCTACCCAAAGTATGTGGAAAACTTCCGTGATGGAATGAGCAGATGAGAACAATTTGTTCCATGGCTGAGAAAGTGGATGACACAGAAGCTGGGGAGTGCTTAGACCTTCAACAGGCATCAACGATTCCAAGGTCAAACATTGCAACCTGAGCCATTGCCAGTTATTTTGACTTTTGTTCTGCGCCTGGACTTCAATAGCTCTGGAACAGAGTGTGAGACTAATGACTTTGCACATCTCTGCCTCACTTAAATCCAACTCACTTGAAAGTCAAGACATCCCCTGGGATGTCATTGGTCCTCTTTGAAAATGAAGGATGAACAAACACATCTACTGTACCTAGTAGTACTGTTACTACTTCTTCAAAAGAGAATGATGGAGGGCTGGTTTCCATTTACTGTTGATCAAGAGTCTCCATTAGTGTGCTTCCTATTTTCATTCAACCAGTGAGAATTAATTAACTTTTTGAAAAGACATTTATTTAGAGGGATTCTGAAGACCAATAATTAAAATAATACTCCCCAACAAAATAAAACAGACTGGGGGAAAATCTTCCTCTTCAACAGACAAATCCCGTGGGAAAAGGGAACTCAAATTTAACATACAAGGGTAATAAAATATATCTTCAGAGAACACATGCAACAAACACCCAGAGGTCACTGAAAGATACCTCTCCCTTCATAGAATACTCATGAAATTTGTCTTTGGTGTAGCTCTACACTCAGCTGTGGGGTTTTGTTGGCATTCTAATCTTGAGCTGTCATGCTTCTAAATCCTTAAAGTTGTTTCCTTCTTGGTGTGGCTATTTTCTACCTGTCTTCGTACAAGTGTGTTCATATTTATCGTAGATGTTTTTAATTCTGTCCTTATGTATAAACACATTTTGGGGGGCACTTGTTTACCCTCCGAATGCTTCTTTCATTTTAACGTCTTATCTCTCACTGGCCCCTCTTATCCAGTGACTTGATGAATGGGAGGAAAGAAGAAGAGAAAAGTAGAAACTTTCTCCTCTCCTACCCCTTTAGAGTAAGTCCTTTCAGAGATTTTTCTATATCTGAAAAACTTCAAACTGGAGGTCTTCTACCACTCTACTGGTTCATCACTTTTCTTAACAAATATTGAAATGTTTGTCATATAAAAGCCCCAGTATATAGATAACTTGTTTAGTTAAGCCAGCAAATCCCCCCTTCTTAATCCAATAAAAGATGAATTTAAAACTGATAAAGGGACCTCAGTCTGAAATGTGTTATTTATATAGTTAAAATTCTTATCATGTCTATTGAATAAATACAGTGGTGATATGGAACCCTCTCCTTTCATCAAGTTGAGTTGAGCCATAGGGGTATAGATTTATACACTTATTCTGTGAGCACTGAAAGAGTTGATATAATTATGGCTCCACAACTGGAGAGGGCAACATGATAGAGGAGGATTCCTCTTGCAATGACATGCCATGTGGAGAGAAAATGGCAGCAGAACAGGGATTAAGTGAAACACAGATAGGGCCATGCACCAATCAGGGAAGCCGGGTCTGAGAGCAATATTTTCAGAAATGAAAGGATGCTCAATTAAGATAGCATTGCCTAAGATAAAATAATGGAAGGGCCATTTATGGGGAGCATTCAGTATTTTGGTTTCATCTCTTTACTTGTACAGGATTGTAAGTCTTAAATTGAAATTACAGGATTAAGGTCTCAGTTAATAAATCAATTCTCTACCATAACATAACTTTTAGTCCCCAAAATGCAATTAAAGCTCCAAGACCCCAAAACTTTTAGGTAACAAAAAACAGGAAGGAGAGGGAGATCACTGCTGTTTTCTAGGTGGTAGAAACCAATGCGGTAAACTCATCAATTCTGAAGTGTTAATGGATTATAATGGCAGGCTATGATAATAGCAGACCTCCTATTACTTGTCTTTTAACACTCACTATCCCCAAAGGAATAGCTTTGATTGCTGAAATTTTCTACACTTTTCAGTCTGTGAGAAGGTTAGAGGGAATATTTAGCAGAAAAAAAAATGAGTAGATGTATATGTCAGCATTTCACGTAAGGAAAAATCATATTTATTAGCATTTGCATGGTGCTTACATGTGGTATGTCACTGATGTGCCCCCTGAGGACAAACCATTATATAGGTGAAGGGTAACAGGTTCTTTTGTCCTGATAAGGACAAACTAACACTTCTAGGGTCCACTCTTAGTAGCTAGAGGCTGACAGAGAATGATACACACCAGCTGATAGGACTGGTCTTCAAGAGGAGGGACCAAGATTTGCCCAATGAAGATTTCTTTCAGAGATTTATTCATTGTTCTTGCTGTTAATATTCAGTCATGCCCAGTTCTTCATGACCACTTTTTTTTTATTTTCTTGGAAAAGATACTGGAATGGTTTGCCATTTCTTCCTCTAGCTCATTTTACAGATGTGGAGATGGAGGCAAAAGGGTTAAGTGAATTGCCCAGGGTCACCCATCAAGTGAGTGTCTGAGGCCAGATTTAAAATCAGGTCTTCCTGATTCCGGGCCTGGCATTCTATCCATTGTGCCACCTAGATTGCCCCTTTAGAGTTCTCTAGGGCAAACATCAAGGTTAAGAGCTTGATGAGAGCATTGCTTTAATAAGATCTGCCCTTCAACATATTTTCACATACCTTTTCTCTTTCCTTTGAGATGGCATGAAGGGTATGTGGGGGCCAGGAGAGTTTGGGTAGGCACAGTATGCACTGGGCCTGTTTGTCAGATGAGGAAACTATGATTCAGAAAAGCAAAATGACTTCCATTACCCTTGGATCAGAAACTAATTTTCATTGGCTGTTGTGCTAATCTAGAAGTCTAGAAGTGGAAAAATGATCTTCACAAGCATTTATTATGAGTTCATTGAGTGCCAGGAAGTACATTAGATACCACATTTCCTCAAGGTGTTTATATTCTATTGGAGGTAAACTACATAGATAGAGGTAAGTAAATAAAATATATATATGTGTGTATATATATATATATATATATATATAATTTTTCTATATATACACACACAAGTTTATCTATATACATATGTCTTAAATATATATGCAATATACACAACTATAGGTCACACACATGATATGTTTAACATGTCTATGTATATACACCTAACCATGTGTGTATACTTGTATGTTTATACACATACACAAGTGTGTCTAGATGTATGTGCATTGCGTGTATACATATCCAATCACTCTTTGAACACTATCACTGAAGAACTCCTTTGCCATGTTGCACCCTTCAGAATTCATGGGTGTATGGGACATTCATGAATGACTAGCACCTCTGGTGTGAGGGCATGCTACACCCTTTTCAGAACTGCTTATGCTTCTCTTGTGTCCACTTGTCACCCAAATCATATCTGTAGCTCCAATAATCTGTAGCATGTGCAGTGGTCACAGCTCAGTAAAATCATTTCGGGCCAAGCACGTGAAGACTTCCCTGGTGGACTGGGTGGATGAGAACAGTTTATTCTAACACCTATGGAGGTAGACAAAGCAGGCACTGTAGAGCACTTGGAATTTGGTCAGACATTAAAGACACCATGGTCATCCACTGAATAATGGGCCATCATCAGTAGTCTTGACTTTCGTCTTGCCACTGGACTTCCATGACTTGGGAAGAGAAAATGAGGTTTATGACTTTGTAGAATTCTGCCTCAGTTAAATACAATTCATACACAATTCAAGATATCACCCCATGATGTCATTGTTCCTTTGCAAAAATGATGCATAACAACAACATCCATCAGAATTCCAGTAAACTTTCCTTTCCTTTATATCATTTATTTAATTATTATAGTCCATTCACATATATGTAAATATGTGAAATATAGTCTCCCATTAAATGAAGGCCATAAGCTGAAACAGACACTTCACCTGAATTTTGAAGGATGCTTGGGATTCTAATATGGGGAAGTAGGAGTAGTACCTTAAAACATTTGGAATGAACTTTATAAAGACCAAGAATTGGTACAAGAAATGTGTACAACAATTAGTGAATAATGTAGTTTGACTAGTTCATTGTATGTATGAAGAAAAAGTAATGAGAAATTGATGAAGAGATAGAATATGCAGGAATTTTTATAGCAAACAGAAAATGGAGTATGATTTTTTTTCTTTTCTTTTGTTCTCTCTTTCTCAACAAGGCAGTTGGGAACCACAATAGCTTAATGAGTAGATGACTGGTATCGGAGCTTTTTGAGAGAAGAATAGATCTGTTTATGGAATATTAAGTTGGTACCTATTGGGAAGGTGAAATAGAAATGGGAGATACTAGAAGCAGGGCAATGAATGAGGAGGCTATTCAGGTACTACTAGGGAAAGGTAGTATGGGCCTTTATAGGGAGACTCAATGAAGTAGAGAGAGAGGAATGAATAGGAGAGACATTGGAGCAGCAGACTACACATAAGTCACTAACTACAGACAAAGACCTAGAATCCCATTCTTTTGCTTTGTCCAAGGCTTTTGTACTAAAACAGATTGCTTCCCTTAGGTTCTCCCTCACAACCTTGTTCCTCCTGAATTTTCTTTGGGGAAGCCTGTGGTGCCAGCAATTGAGTTTACTTCAGTGAAATACTTAACTGTGTTTCCTCTTGCTGACAGCTAGTGCTTCAAAGGTTGGCCATGGAGGATTCCAGAGTGCTTTCTTTTTATCTAGTCATGTCCACTCTAGAATTTCAAGTGAGCTTGTTCCAAATGTGCCCCTTCCCTTAATTCAGTTCCTAGGGGCTAATTCTTCCATATGATTTTGAGCCACTCTGAATTGTTTGTAAGCACTTGGGGGAGGCCATGGGAAAAAGTTTCTTTATGAATTGATCAAAAGGGGGCAAAAGAAGCTTACTCCAACAAAAACAAACTTTGATTTTTCCCTATCAAAAAATCGAAAAGCCCTCAAACTTCAGGACAAAGTCTGTTTTGATCAATGATTTTCAGAAAAACCAAAATGAAAAAGCCTGAATCATTCAAAGCCAGACATGACCACGCTATTTTTTCCCTCAGCTCATTCTTTTTATTAATACAAAACATTGATTTCTGAGATCTATTATTTCAATTATTTTGAAATATGTATGTGTGTATTTCTGTACATATGAATTTTTAAGTGGGCATAAACCACATTGTGAGATGTGAAGAAAATTGGCCCAACCAAAGTGACAATTACATATCCTCTGCTCTATTCAGATGACATGAAGAAGGCTGTATTCAGTTTTTAGGAAGTATGATGTATAATTTTTTTAAGTAATTATTAAATTGTACTGTGTAGAGAGGTGGCAACCAGGGTAAGGTAGCTGTAGGTCATGTCACATGGCAGTTGATAAGCCTGGCTCCGGAGGACTGTGCTGAAGGGGTGAATGTTTTGAGACTATATTGTATGAGGAGTTTTAAAACAGGAGCAGAGAACTGCCTTCATACAGACTTCAGAGAAAAAGCAAAGAATGGCCTTCATGCAGATTTCGTGGGAGCAGCTGGTGAGGAGAGAGAAAAGTTGAAGGTGGCTGCCTACGTATTAGCCCAGATGGAGTGGAGGACTGCTTGCATGGGAACTTTGGAAAGCTGAAAGCTCTGACCTGCCTTGGAGCTGACTTCGGTGAGGTGAGCGAAAAGGTGAAGAAGCACCTACGTCACAGTCACAATTCTGGCAGAAGCCAAGAGAGGCCAGCCAAAGGTAGATGACCAGGAACGCAGGGATGTGGGGCAAGATAGAAACTTTGAAGCAAAAAGATAAGTATGCCTCTGTGCTGCCTCCCTCTGGGCCTGTTTGGGACCCAGGAGGGAGGGTTGATGATGGGGTAGGAGAAGTACCTTGGACCCCCAGGGATGCCATCCTGTTGGCTTTCTTGCTCATGCACTTCAGGATTTGGAAGCGAGGACTGGAAAAGCATGGGGAGAACAGACCCTCAACAGAACTTTGTTTGGACTTTTTCTTTGAGTTGGCACTTTGGGTGCCAAGAGGAAACCTGCAACAGCAGTGTGGGGAGATGGACCCACCCATTAAGCAGTACTTTACTTGGACACTCTGTATTAGCTTGCTTTGACCTAGGGGTGAACATTTGAATTGCAAACAAGTATTTTGGGAATGTTTGATTGAAGAGATTAACTTGCTTTGACCTAAAAGTGGACATTTGAATTGTAAACAAGTATTTTGGGAATATTTGATGGAAGACATTAACTTGCTGGGACCTAGGGGGTGAATCATGTTTGTATTATAAACAAGTATTTGAGAATAATACTGAATGACAAGTTTTGTTTTGTCGTGAATGATATATTTAGTTTCTTGCTTGATTGGATCACAATGTATAGTGCTTTTATTTGTTCCAGGATCCATGGACATTTAAATTAGATTTTTGTTAGGTCATGGAACCTGGAAGGTGTGGAGTATAATATCAATTAAGTTGGGTGTCTTTGATTGAGTCTTACTAGGCACTAAACCCCAGTTCCAAACCCCTATCTACTAGGTGCTAAGCCTATGTGGGTGTGAAGCCCTCAGGGTCCTAAGGGGACTTGCTAAGACCGGAGCCAATAGTAGGAGTTTGAGTTCTGGTCACTCAGATGATGTTTGATGAAGACTAAAGAGTGTATAAGAAGAGAGAACAGAGCTATTTGCTTGGGGGCTCTCACTCACTGGAAGAGTGGTGTATGACTGGAAGAGACTCTGGGCAGCTGTTAAGACCCTCCCCCCCCCCCCAGCTTGTAAACCCGGATGTTCAGACTTTGTTAAACTCTGTTAACTATGAATTGAGATTTGAATCAGACAAGGTCTGTCTGTCTATGTTTGTACTTTGTTTGTATTAGCTCTGAAGTTCAGGGTGCTGGCTTTTCCCCTGAACTAAATGAATGATATTTGTGTGTTGGATTGAAATAAGATTGTTAACCCCTTAACATTGCTTTCCTTAGTGAAGTACATCAAAACAACCTGTGCTGGCAGAGTTCTTGTTGTTGGGCTTGTGATAGCTTTTCTCCTCCACAGCAGCTGCTAGCCAGATTGTCACAACAGTTGACTGTATGGAAGTATTTCCATTATGTTGAAGGCTCCCAAAGGGAAGAGACCTATATTTTCATTTCCTTTGTGGTAGTACATATTTCCCAAGGTGCTTTGACCAAGGTTGCTGAAGGAGGTGGTGAGAAGAGATGTTTGATAAGTGTTGTCTATTTTCTGCCTGTTTTGTTTTAGGTGGTAAACTTCCCTTCATGCATCCTATTCTTTCAAAGGATAATGGGATCTACTGCTGTGCTGGAAGCTCAATCTAGGTAGAGGGAGAAGTCCCATCAATTATATTTAATTGCAACTGAAATGTTACTCCTTGAGCAGAAAGGGGAGGGGAAATTATTTAGGCTGACAAATGTGTATCTTTGTTATATGAAAGAAATGCAATTAGTGTATTTCACAGAATTTGAGAGTTGGAAGAGACCTTGACTGTCATCTAGTACAACCCCTATATAATTTTGATCATGAGGAGGGAAGAGGGAAGTTCAATGCTGCAGCAACTGTTAAAATTATTTAGAAATTATTTAAATTAAAGCAAAAAATAGACAGCAGCAAAAAGCACTGAACTGCTCTTGGCTGATTGCAATTTCCAACTGCTCTTCTCTTTGGTAATAAATTCAGGCAACAAGAGAATTAGTTTTCTCCACATATATATATATATATATATATATATATATATATATATATATATATATATATATATACATATATATATATATATATAGCTTGCTTCACAGAATCATTTTGAGGAATGAATTTCTTAAGCCTTCAAATGCTGTAAAATATAAGTTATGATAATGATCAATAAATCAATTAACTCATAAGCACTTATTAAGGTCTTACTGTGTGCCAAGGACTGTGCAACAAAGTGGCAAAATTGATGCTATGATGATAAAAATGTCAGAAGTATATATGCATCAAGGAACTTACATTCTATTGGGAAAGACAATATGTTTGCAAATACATATATACTAAAAGTAAAAAATTGATTTTGGAAGGGGAGAGCACTGGAAGTTGGAGGGTCCAAGAAAGCCTTCATATGGAAGTCTCTTGAGCAGAAATTTGAAGATAACCAGGCATTGTAAGATGAGATGGAGATGAAATGGTAGTACATTCCAGGTATGGAGAACAGTTAGTGAAAGGTGAGGAGATGAATTATGAAGGGTCATATGTGAGGAAGGCAGCCAATGGATTAACATATAAGAAAAACAAATTGGGTCCAGGCTGTGAAGGACATTGGAAACTAAACAGAAACATTGCAATGTGATCGTAAAGACATTAGGGAAGCTTTCAAATTTAGTGAGCAGGAGTGACATCATTTTTACCATTCTTTCATTCTTTAAAGGAATAAATTGTTCCCAAGGTGCATATAGATTTGAATGGGGAGAGACATGAAGCAAGGAGAACAATTAAGAAGATATTGCAATAGTCTAGAAGGGAGATGTTAAGGGCCTGGATTAAGGAGATGACTGTGTAAATAAAGACAAGTTCATAGGACAGATAGATTTGGAGGAAGCAGAACTGATTACAAATGACATCCATGCTCACTGAGGAGAAGATTATGATTGATCCTGTATCATTTTCTTGTCAATCATATTTAAAATTAATTGATTTTGTCCTGTAGCTGCTTTTATCCTGTAATTACTTAAGTCATGGTTCTTTATCTCTGAGCTTAATTCAGAATTCAGCTGGCCTTTAAAGGGATAATTTCAAAAATTCAGAGTTTCTGCTAATCATTGATTTGTTCTTGCCTTACCCTTTGGGGATACCTGTGAACACAATGGAGTCAGGTCTAGTATCTCATACCACTAAGCCTTCACTCAAGGATGCCTGGTTTGCTGTCCAATCAGAAATGGTATGTTATTTTTTGAACTTGTAACTAGACTCAAATAATGAACACATGTTAGGTACCAGGGTACCATATTACCAAACTTTCAACCATCATGTTGTTTCCTACACACTAAATTCATGATACCCAGTTCCAACTGAGTACTTCCTGAATCAAGAAAGTTTTTTTTCATACTTTCCTCTTTGATTTACTCATTCCCTATCAATGCTATTCCATATTTTCTCTAATGACCTCAAACATCCAATTCCTTCCTGTTACTATACTCTCTCAGCTGAGAATCTTTCTTCTTAACTAAGAAAATATATCATATTTACTGTAAACTCCATCTTCTTTAAATTCCTTTATCTCGAACCCCCTTTACACTATTTCTCATCATTTCTTTCTTCATGATCTCCTTTCCCACATATTCTCTGATACTGAGGTGACCCTGTTCTTTTCAAAGACCAAGCACTCTAAATGTACCCTTGATGTCATCCCCTCCAGGATTCTCTAACAAATTTTCCCCTAAATCATCCCTCCCTCACTATAATCTTCAACATATTCTTATTGACTCCTTATATTCTCCATTTAGAAATACTTGTTTCCCCCATCCTCAGAAGAGAAAAGAATCACTCATTTGACTCTAACATTCTTTCAAGTTATAACTCAAAATTTCCTTTCCTTTCTCATTGAATTTTTGGAATGATCTATCTACATACATTGCCTCCACTTCTTCGCTCATTCCAAAATTGCCAGTCATTCAACAGTCAATAAGTATGTACCAAGTACTTTCTGTGTAAGAGTCATTGCCCTACATGCTAAAGATGCAAAGAGAAAGAAAATATAGTTTATGCTCTAAAGGAGGTCAAATTCTAAGTGAGGAGACAATATGCAAATAACCATGTACATATATATGCAGTTTGAAAATGGGATTGATTGGGTGGTTGTTGGCCTTCATTCTGAGAGTATCAATATGACATCACCATGTTAGAGTCAAGTTACAGTGTGTCCAACTGTGGCTGATCAGGGCAATGTGGCCTTGGAATGCTCTACCACAGGTCAGATATAAATAGTCCATGTGAACTTTCGGGGTGGATTCTCTAAATTTGTGCATCTTGTGTTTCTTTTGAGTGACTTCAATTCCACTTTGCTCATAAGAACACAGCACCTTCTCTGATGAGGGCACACCATTCTGGGCAGTCCTGTGCCGGTGTCTCTCATGTCACACCATCAATTCCAAAGTTCTTAAGAGAAACATTGAGAATGTCCTTGTATCAGTTTTTCTGACCACCATGTGAGCACTTGCCCTGTGTGAATTCTCCATAAAATAGTCTTTTGGGCAAGGGTACATTTGGTGTTTGAACAACATTGCCAGACTGTCAGAGATGCACTCTTTTTAGTAGGGTTTGAATGCTCGGCAGTTTGGTTCCAGAAAGGATCTCAGTGTCTATTATCTTAACCTCACAGAACATTATTCAGTTTCCTGGCATGGCACTGGTTTGCTGTCCAGGTTTCACAAGCAAACAACAATGAGGTCAGCACAATGGCTCTGTAGACCTTCAGTTTTGTAGTCATTGTAGTACCTCATCTCTCCCACATTTTCCTTTGGGAACCTCCCAAACAATGATTAAGCTCTGGCATTGTTTGTGTCGACCTCATTATCAATGTGTACATCCATGGAAAGTAGACTGGCCAGGGAAGTGAACTTATCCACAGTATTCAAAACTTCTCCATTTGTTGGAACTGATGGTTCCAAATATGGATGGTATGGTGGTGGCTGATGGAGCACCTGTGTTTTCTTGGTGATCCTTGTTAGGCCAAAATTAGCACAAGCAGCAGAATTGATCCATACTTTGTTGCATCTCAGCTTCAGAGGCAGCATTGAGTGCACAAATATCAGCAAAAATAGAATCATGCACCAACACTCACTTCACTTTGATCTTGGCTTACAGCCTTTTCAAGTCGTAGAATTTACAATCACTGCAGTAGCTGACCTCGAAGCTGTGTTTGTCCTCATTGAAGGCATTTGGCAACATGACTGAAAACATCATGCTAACAGGCATGGAAGCAAGCGCACAGCCTTGTTTCACTCCACTGATGACTGAGAAAGCACAAGAGCATTGTCAATTATCCAGAACCTGGGCAAGCATGCCATCATGAAACTGATGTACAACAATGATGAACTTCCTGGGAAACCAAATTTTGACGTAATTTTGCATAGATCCTTGTGACTGACAGTATCAAAGGCCTTGGTTGTATCTACAAATGCTGTCTACAAGCCTCTATTATGATCCTGGCATTTTTCTTGGTGTTGCCAGGCAGCAAGCATCAAATAGACCATTCCTTGGCCATTTCTGAAGGGTAACAATGGCTCTCAGGTAGATGACCACCTTCCATGTGAAGGATCAGCCTGTTAAGGAGGACTCTGGCAAGAATATAGCCAGGGAAGAGTAAGAAAGAGACCTCCTTGTGATTGTCACAGATCAATTTATTTCCTTTACCTTTATAAAGATGAATAGTATTTCATCACTTGCCTGTTGCCACAGATTTTGAGATGTAAAAAGATGGTAAAATGGTATGGGTGATGTCTTTCGATTCATGTGTAAATGGGATTTAAGTTAGGCAGAGTTGCACAAAGTCGTTAGCCTCATTCTGTCTTCTAGAGTCATTACAGCTGGACAGAGTCAAGATGAATGGTGTTGGCTGGAGATGCAGTGGATGACTGTGGCATCTTCAATGTCTAACCAAGCTCTAAGTGATCTACAAGGCTTACTTCAGCTGCCTTCATGGCCATTCAAACAAATTGTTATCATCTGCCCATTCCACTAGGGAAAGTTTTTACATGCTTGGGGTATATGCCCCCCTAACTCACTGACTGGTTTGAGATCCCTTCGGTCCCCTCAACCTGGTTTAGCCTATCTGCTGAAAGAATATACCAGGGTATGACCACTGCACATGCTACAGCTTCTTGGAGTCACAGGAAAGAGTTAGATGTATCAGATGGACACTAAAAGTGGAAAGCAGCCCTAAAAAGGGCTTATAACCTCTCACACTAGAGGTACTAGTCTTTTCTGAACACCCTCTACACCCTAAAAGTAAGATAGTATCAGAGGAAGGCATTAATGGTGTGTAGATGGGAAAAGACCAGTACATTGAGCTGAGTCTTCAATTCAGTTCACTCAATTGATTTGAGTCTTTAAGGAATCCAGATAAAAACAGGCTTCAGAAATGAAAGGAAGAGTACTCTAGACATTGGGACAGCCAGTACAAATGCACAGTTGGGAAAGGGAACGTAACAGTTAATAAGTCAGTGGAAATGAATCATAGAATGAGTGTTAGAACATTAGAAAGATAGGAAGTGGGGGGCAGAGCCAAGATGGCCACATGAAGGTAGCGGCTCTCTCACAAGGTCTGTCAAATTCCTATAGAAAAGTGAATTTGAGCAGATTTGAGAGAGTCAGAAACCACCAGCAGTCTGTGTGGGGCGGATTTCCGAGCTGGGAGAGTCTGAAGGACCAAAGGCACGAATCTGTAGGCTCGGAGAAGGCTCGGAGTGCGGCATGCAGAGTTGCTCCAGACCAAAGCGGAGGAGACTGGCCGGGAAATCCACGTGGGAGACAGGCTGGGAGAAAGCTGGGTGCCTGAAACCGGTGGAGATCCCCAGCACTCCCAACACAGGACGGCAGTCTGTGGAAGCGAGGAGAGGCAGCGCAATGCCACTGGCTGTGAAACACCAACACCTAACACTTGCAGCCCAGAAACTCGGATTCTCAAACTTCCGGGGGACATAATGGCCAGGTAAACAGCTCTAATCCCTCACCCCCTCACCCAGAGAATTCCTCGGGAAAAATAAAAAAAAAAAAAGAACGCTGGAACAGAGGAGAAAGAAGTGGGGCTTCAGTGGTCAAATAGTAGAAGTTCATTAGTCCCAGAGGGGCAGAGCCGGCAGCGTTCAACACCAGGAGCCCAGATGTAATCCTGCTCCCCCAGGGGAAGTGCCAGACATCAGCTCAAACAACAAACAGCTGAGACCATTGCTGAAAAGCAAGTGCTGGAGAGCACCCATAGGGAGTGAAACGTCAGGGAGCCAGACCCATCCCCCACACCTCAGGAAACTGAAGGCTATAATTCTAGACTTACAATCCCCAGAATAAGAAAGCTGGGACAGAGAGTCCTGAGCCCCACAGACATAAACTTGTTGAAAAGTCAGGAAAAGGCAAAACAACAAACATGAAGAAGAACACAAAAAAACCGAGGACAATAGATTCTTTTTATGGAGACAAGCAAGATCAAAATACCAATGTGGAAGAGGGCAGTAATGACACTATACACGTGTCTGATACCTCGAAAGGTAATGTGAACTGGTCTCCAGCCCAAAAACCATTGCTGGAAGAGCTAAAGGAGGATTTTAAAAAACCAAATTAGGGAGGTAAAAGAAAACATGGAAAAAATGGAAAAGTCCCTAAAGAATAAGATTGGCGAAATGGCTACAGAGATTCAGAATCTAGAGAGAGAAAATGACACCCTGAGAGGCAAAATCAACCAATTGGAAAAAGAGACTCAAAAGCAAAATGAAAACACTAATTCATTAAAAATTAGAGTTGAGCAAGTGGAAGCTAATGAATCTATGAGGCACCAAGAAGTAGTAAAGCAAAACGTTAAGAATGAAAAAATAGAAAAAAAATGTGAAATACCTGATTGGGAAAACAACTGACCTGGAAAATAGATCCAGGAGAGACAATTTAAGAGTTACTGGTCTACCAGAAATCCACAATGAAAAAAGGAGCCTTGACAGTATCTTCGAAGAAATTATCAAAGACAACTGCCCAGAGGTCCTAGAACCAGAGGGCAAAATAGTCATTGAAAGAATTCACCGATCACCCCCTGAAAGAGATCCCAAACTGAAAACACCAAGAAATATTAGAGCCAAATTTCAGAACTATACACTCAAGGAGAAAATACTGCAAGCAGCCAAAAAGAAGAAATTCGCATATCGTGGAACTACAGTCAGGATCACACAGGATCTCTCAGCTTCCACATTAAAAGACAGGAGAAATTGGAATATGATATTCCAAAGGGCGAAGGAGCTGGGACTACAACCAAGGATCAACTACCCAGCAAAACTAAGCATAATTTTTCAGGCTAGGAGATGGCCATTCAATGAAATGAGGGAATTCCAGACCTTCCTGATGAAAAGGCCAGAACTCAATGGAAAATTTGATCTCCAAATACAAAACTCAAGAGAGACATAAAAAGGTAACCAGGGGGAAAAACCCCATAAACCTTATTAACCAATAAGGGCAGGTGGCTTGCATCTTTATGTGGGGTTATATCATCTTATGTATGTTTTATATATATATATATATATATATATATATATATATTATATATATATATATATATATATATACGTATATATGTCAGTCTTGAGAATGGTACAGCTATTATGACAATTGAAAGGGATATACATAGGTTGTGAATGCCTGTATAAATTAACTGATGTAAAGATAAAAAATATAAGTAAGAGATATAAAGGGAGAGCTATGAGAGAGGAGGTAAGGAGGTAGTAGAAAAGGGTAAATTACACTGAATGAAGTGGCACGAAAACATATTATAGTAGAAGGAAAGAAGGGAGGGAGAAGAGCAGTATTTGAGCTTTGCTGTCATCTGATCTAGTTCAAGAAGGGAATAACATACCCCCATAAGTTTAGAAATCTAACTTGTCCTACGGGAAGTAGGAGGGGAAGGGGAGAAAAGGGAGGGGGGTGGTCAGAAGGGAGGGGAGAAGTAGCAAGTGGGAAACGGTAAGATAAGGGAGGGGAATAAAGAGGGAGGGTAAACTGAGGAAGGCGGCGGTCAAAAGCAAAATTTTGTTGAGGAGGAGAAGGGGAAAGGGAGAAATAAAAGCATAAACAGGGGGAACTGGGATGGAGAAAAAAACAGATAGAAATAATAACTCTGAACGTGAAGGGGATGAACGCTCTCACAAAACAGAAGCGGATAGCAGAATGGATTACAAACCATAATCCTACAATATGCTGTTTACAAGAAACACATTGGAAACAGAGGGATACACATAGAGTAAAGATAAAAGGCTGGAGTAAAATATACTGTGCCTCAGCTAAAGTAAAAAAAAGCAGGTGTAGCAATCCTAATCTCAGACAAAGCAAAAGTAAAGATAGATTTAATTAAAAGAGATAAGGAAGGACATTATATCCTGCTAAAAGGCACCATAAACAATGAAGCAATATCATTGCTTAACATATATGCACCAAGTGGTAAGGCATACAAATTCTTAGAGGAGAGGTTAAGGGAGTTACAGGAAGAAATAGAGAGCAAAACTATAATATTGGGAGACCTCAAACTCCTCCTTTCTGAATTTGATAAATCTAACCTCAAAATAAATAAGAAAAAAGTTAAGAAGGTAAACAGAATTTTAGAAAAGGCAGATATGATAGACCTCTGGAGAAAACTGAATGGGGATAAAAAGGAATATACTTTCTTCTCAGTGGTACATGGCAGATACTCAAAAATTGACCATGTACTAGGGCATAAAAACCTCACAATCCAAGGTAGAAAGGCAGAAGTAGTCAAAGCATCCTTTTCAGATCATGATGCAATAAGAATCATTTTTAATAAAGTACCATGGAAAAATAAGCTAAAAACTAATTGGAAACTAAATAATCTAATTCTAAAGAATGAGGGGGCCAAAGAACAAATCAGAGAAACAATTAATAACTTCATTCAAGAGAATGACAATAATGAAACAACATACCAAAACTTACAGGATGCAGCAAAAGCAGTTCTTAGGGGAAGTTTCATATCCCTAAATGCTTACATGAATAAAATAGGGGAAATGGATATCAATGATCTGGGCATACACCTGAAAAAGCTAGAAAAAGAGCAAATTGAAAACCCCCAATTAAATACCAAATTAGAAATACTGAAAATCAAAGGAGAGATTAATAAAATTGAAACCAAGAAAACTATTGAATTAATAAAGAAATCAAAGAGCTGGTTTTATGAAAAAACCAATAAAATTGATAAACCTTTGGCCAATTTGATTAAAAAAAAGAAAGAAGAAAATCAAATTACCAGTATCAAAAATGAAAAGTGTGAGTTCACCTCTAATGAAGAGGAAATCAAAACAATAATTAGGAAGTATTTTGCCCAGCTGTATGCACACAAATTTGACAACCTTAGAGATATGGATGAATATCTATAAAAAACATAAACTGCCCAGGTTAATAGAAAAGGAAGTAAAATTTCTAAATAACACCATCTCAGAAAAGGAAATTGAGCATGCCATCAATGAACTCCCTAGGAAAAAATCTCCAGGGCCAGATGGTTTTACATGTGAATTCTATCAAACATATAAAGAACAACTAATTCCAATACTTTGTAGACTATTTGGGAAAATAGGTGAAGAAGGAGTCCTACCAAATTCTTTTTATGACACAAATATGGTAATAATACCCAAACCAGGTAGAGTCAAAACAGAGAAAGAAAATTATAGACCAATTTCTCTAATGAATATTGATGCAAAAATTTTAAATAAAATATTAGCAAAAAGATTGCAGCAACTCATCACGAGAATAATACACTATGACAAGGTAGGATTTATTCCAGGAATGCAAGGCTGGTTCAATATTAGGAAAACTATTAGCATAATTGACCATATCAACAACAAAACCAGCAGAAACCATATGATCATCTCATTAGACGCAGAAAAAGCCTTTGACAAAGTACAACACCCATTCCTATTAAAAACACTAGAAAGCATAGGAATAAATGGAACCTTCCTTAAAATTATAAATAGCATCTACCTAAAACCATCGACAAGCATTATTTGTAATGGAGATAAGCTAGATGCATTCCCAATAAGATCAGGGGTGAAACAAGGATGTCCATTATTCCTCCTATTATTCAATTTCGTACTAGAAACGTTAGCTGTAGAAATAAGAGAAGAAAAAGAAATTGAAGGAATTAGAACAGGAAAAGAAGAAACTAAATTATCACTTTTTGCAGATGATATGATGATTTATTTAGAGAATCCTAGTGAATCAAGTAAAAAACTACTTGAAATGATAAACAACATTAGCAAAGTCGCAGGATATAAAATAAACCCACATAAATCCTCAGCATTCCTATACATTACTGACAAAGCCCAACAGCAAGAGATAGAAAGAGAAATTCCACTCAAAGTTACTGTAGGCACTATAAAATATTTGGGAGTCTATTTGCCAAGACAAACCCAGGGCCTATATGAACATAACTATGACACACTTTTCACGCGAATAAAGTCAGATCTAAATAAATGGAAAAATATCGGTTGCTCATGGTTAGGCTGAGCTAATATAATAAAAATGACAATTTTACCTAAATTAATCTATCTATTCAGTGCCATACCAATTGAACTACCAAAAAATTATTTTACTGAGCAGGACAAAATAATAACAAAATTCATCTGGAAAAACAAGAGGTCTAGAATATCTAGGATATTAATGAAAAGAAATGCTAGAGAAGGTGGCCTAGCCACACCAGATATTAAACTGTACTACAGATCAGCAGTCATCAAAACTACCTGGTACTGGTTAAGAAACAGGGGTGTGGATCACTGGAATAGGATAGGACACAAGATGGAGAAGTCAACAACTATAGTAATCTACTCTTTGATAAACCCAAAGAGGCCAGCTTCTGGGCCAAGAATTCACTATTTCACAAAAACTTCTGGGAAAATTGGAAAAGGGTAGGGCAGAAACTGGGCATAGACCAATATCTTACACCATATACCAGAATAAAGTCAAAATGGGTTCATGATCTAGGAGTAAAGGCTGATACTATAAGTAATTTGGGAGAGCAAGGAATAGTTTACTTATCAGATTTATGGAAAAGAAAAGAATTCATGACCCAAAAAGAGATAGAGAGCATTGCAAAATGCAAAATGGATAATTTTGATTATGTTAAATTGAAAGGTTTTTGTATAATAAAAGCCAATGCAACAAAAATTAGGAGGGAAGCAGAAAATTGGGAGAAAATCTTTGCAACTAGTATCTCTGATAAAGGCCTCATTTCTAAAATATACAGGGAACTGAGCCAAATATATAGGAATACAAGTCATTCCCCAATTGAGAAATGGTCAAAGGATATGAACAGGCAGTTTTCAGAGGAAGAAATTAAAGCTATCTATAGGCATATGAAAAAATGCTCTGGATCACTACTGATTAGAGAAATGCAAATCAAAACAATTCTCAGATCTCTCCTGTAAGATTGGCTAAAATAACAAAGCAGGAGGATGACAAATGCTGGAGAGGATGTGGAAAAATTGGAACATTGTTACATTGCTGGTGGAGTTGTGAGATGATCCAGCCATTTTGGAGAGTAATTTGGAAATATGCCTAAAGGGTCATAGGAATGTTCATACCCTTTGACCCAGCAATACCACTTCTAGGGTTGTATCCCAAAGAAATCACACAAGAGGAAAAGGGACCCATATGTACAAGGATATTTATAGCAGCTCTCTTTGTGGGAATCAAAGGGATGCCCATCAATTGGGGAATGGCTGAACAAGCTGTGGTATATGAAGGTAATGGAATACTATTGTGCCATAAGAAATGGGGATGATATGGACTTCGTAACAACCTGGAAAAACCTACACGACATAATGATGAGTGAGCGGAGCAGAGCCAGGAGAACATTGTACACAACCACAGATATATGGATTCTGTGAGGACCAACCCTAACAGACTTTGCTCTTCTGAGCAACGCAAGGTGCAAGGATAACTCCAGGGGACTCACAGTGGAGAATGCTATGTTCATTCAGAGAAAGAACTGTGAAGTTTGAATGCAGATTGAGGCACACTACATGCTCGCCTTTTTTCTTTCCTTTTGTTTTTGTTCTTGGGTTTTTTTTTTGTGGTTCTGTCTCTTCTTTCTCATGACTCATTCCATTGGTCATAATTATTCTCCACAACTTGACTAGTGTATAAATTAATTCAATGCAAAGTTATACATGATAGTTATATGAGCTTCCATGCCGTCTTGGGGAGGGAGGGGGAGGGAGGGGAGAAAATCTGGAACTCAAAATTATGTAGAACTGTGTGTGTAAACTAAAAATAAAAAAAAATATTTTTTTTTAAAAAAAGAAAGATAGGAAGTGGCAAATCTATGAAAAGTGCTAAGTGCCAAACACGATCTTATAGATTTAATCTTGGAGGTAATAGGGAGCCATTGGAATTCATTGAGTAGGGAGTTGAGTTGGTTATAACCATGCCTTAGGAAATTTATTCTGACAACTATGTGGGGAATAGATTAAAGTGGGGATGTATTTGGTTCAGGTATCAATTAGATGGCTATACTGTGATAGCCCAGGTGAGAAATGATGAACTCTTATATCATTGATTTGATCATTCTTCTACCTTCATAGTTCTTGACCATTATGTTGCCTTTTATGCTGTTGACCTCCATTTAAGTTCTTTCCTCTTTGAGTTTTCATACCACTAATCTCTCATGTTACTCCTCCCACCTGTCTGCTCCTCAGTTATGTTCAAAGGCTGATCATTCATATCATGACCTCTAACTCTGGAAGTTTGCAAAATGCTCTGTCCTGAGCCTCTCTTATCATGAGTTAAATCACCTCTATTCCAGTGACTCCCAGATCACTCTTAGTTTCAGTCTCAGTACCAACACTCTGTTGAACATTTAATGCAACAATAAGGCAATAAATACAACATCAGTGATAATCATGAATATGCCTATGTAGCTCTGTATTGCAAGGTGTGATAGACTCTCCATAAAGAAGGTATAAGAAGTATAACATTTATCAGACACCAAAGAACCATATTCCATAACCAAATGTTCAGTTCCCACAGCCAGTCAGCCCACTTTATCAAAACAGCAAGGAACTTAAAACATCATATAACAACCTGTAACCTCACCGTCCCAAAAACTCTCCAAACCCCTCCTGGGGTCTTCCCCCAAACAAACTCACATTACAGCTAAGTTAGCCTGTTCAGTTCTAACAATCATGAGGGCGGCCATTAGCAGCCATTAGTAACCATAACATCTCTCTTTCTCAGCATTTTCTGTGACATAACTTCCTTTTCCTGTCAGGAAGCTCCTCCCACCACATGTAACCTAGGCTTCTTGTGACATAAGCAGGTCACATGACCTATTAATGGGTGGGAAAAATTTTCAATTCAAAATTGCTACTACAACATTTCAAGCTAGAAGATTCATAAACGTCTGAAATTCGGCATGTACAAAATACAAAGCATGAAATGTCCCCTCAGACTTAAACATTTTCTAAATTTCCCCCTATGACTGTCCAAAGCCAAGCATTCTTCTGTTTGGCCATATTGGCATAATCCTGGACTCTTTACTATCCCTTACCTTATGGATCCAATCATTTTCTTAATCTTCTCTTTCCTGCATTCATCTTAACTTTTACATCTGACCCCTTCTATCTTCTCACACAGCTATCATTTTACTTCTTGATCCCATAACTTCTTTTTTTTTTGAGATTTTTTTAATTTTTAGTTTACAACACTTTATTCTACATAATTTTGAGTTCCAGGTTTTCTTACCCCCTCACCCCCTCCCTCCCCAAGGCGGCATGGAATACAATATATATTCTACATATAACACACTAGTCAAGTTGTGAAGAAGAACTATGACCAATGGAGGGAATCATGTGAAAGAGGAAACATAATTAAATAAAAACAAAAACAAAAGAGGAAAAAAAGGCGAGCATAAAGTGTGTCTCAATCTTCATTCAGACTCCATAGTTCTTTCTCTGGATGTAGATAACATTCTCTACAATGAGTCCTTTGGAGTTGTCTTTGTACCTTGTGTTGCTGAGAAGAGCAAGGTCTATCAGGGTTAGTCGTCACAGTGTCCATATATCTGTGGTTGTGTATAATGTTCTCCTCTTTCTGCTCAACTCACTCAGCATTATATCATGTAGATTTTTCCAGGCTGTTATAAAGTCCATATCATTCCCATTTCTTATAGCACAATAGTATTCCATTACCTTTATATACCACAACTTGTTCAGCCATTCCCCAGTTGATGGGAATCCCCTTGATTTCCAATTCTTTGCTACTACAAAAAGTGCCACTATAAATATCTTGTACATATGGGTCCTTTTCCTACTTGTGTGATCTCTTCGGGACACAGCCCTAGAAGTGGTATTGCTGGAACAAAGGGTATGAACATTTTTATAGCCCTTTGGATCCCATAATTTCTAGAGTATTGCAATGTTCTACCAGTTGGTTTCTAAGCTTTAATACTCTTTTTACTCAGATTTGTCCTGCACACAGCTTCCAAAATGTTTTGTTTTTCCTTACTGTGTTTTCTCCTACCCAATCAACTTCAGTGGCTCTTTATTGCCTATAAAATAAAATATAAACTCTATCTGATTTTTAAAGACCTCTATATACTGACAAAAAGTAATCTCTCCAGCTTCACTGTAAATGGCTTCTGATCTAACAATGCATGACTTCCTTCTGTTTCTCACACTCCATTTGTCATCTCCGAGGTTTTGCAATAACTTTCCTCATGCCAGGAATGCACTACCTCACTTCATCTCAGAATTTTTCTTTTTCTTCAATATGAAGTTCAAGTAGTACCTTCTATAAGAAATTTAAAATAGAGATCTCTTTACACCTGGAATATAAACAATAATTACTCATATGTTTCAGAAATACAAATATCATATGCAAGCAAGTAATTCCACAATCGCCCCTCCTTTCCACAAGGCTCATATGGTATGTATGTATGTATGTACCTATGTATGCACAGATACAGACATGACCATATGTGTGTGGATATATACATATATATCTGCGTGTGTGTGTATGTGTATGTGTACATGCGTGCGCGCACGTGTGTTTGTATGGATATATGTGAATGTATTTCTATGGATATACATACATGTGTATATGTATGTCTATCTATGTGTGTATATATCCATATCTATTCCTCTGTCACTCTATCTATCTATCCATCTATGCTTTTGATAGGTCCTACTTCAAACATAATCACCTTGTTTGGTACCTAGTTGGAGTAGCAGAAAGCTAGATGGAGTAGTAGGAATCTAGTATTTCACCGTGATGAATGACTGCTGGACTTGGAGTCATGAAGGCCTTAGTCCAAATGCTAGACACTTATTGGCTGTACAATTCTTGGAAAGCTGCTTAACCTCCCTCTTTGTGCCTCAACTTTCACATGAATAAAACTATTCAGTATGCCATGTCCCTTTAGATTTTAAACCTATGATTCCATAGAGATTGAGCAACAGAAACTTATTTATTACCTATTAATCCTGCAAAACCTTTAATATCTTAAACCTCTCTTACATATTTCACATCCCCTTCAGGATTTTACCAAAATGTCCCACAGACCAATCTGCTGTATTGATTTACCCTCAACTTGTTTTCTTACATATCATTGCTTACACACTTTGCCTTGTCTTACCTACCATCTTTTTCTTTTCCTTCTTGAATCTTCATATTGTGATCCCTAATACTGTATGATTCTCCCTATTTATTTTATATCCTCCTTAACTGCCCTTGCTACTTCCCCTTCTCCTATTGTATCAATCATATAGTAGAATCTGGACTAGTATCTGGGCCTAGAGTTTATTTTCCTTAATATGTCTGAAGTTCCACCAAATTCAATCATTGACTTACTTCACCATTCAAAGTCCTTCCAATTCACTCATAGAACTTCCTAATTATTATTATTTTGCTCCTTTTTCCTCTCTTCCATAACAACAATGCTGCTTGCAGCTACTGCAGAGGTATAAGGCCAATAACACCAGCACATAGGAAGGCTGCAAGCACAGGTTCTTTGATCTACTTTACTAAGGAAAGTAACTTTAAGGGGTTTACAATTTCCCTTCAATTAATTAGCTCAGGGGAAAAAGTCAGCACCTTAAACTTCAAAGAAAACACAAAAAGAAATTACAAACAGAAATTATATAAACAGTTCAAACAATACAAAACAGCAGGCAAGGCTTCTGTCTGTCTATAGCAATACATAAATAGTTACCAGAGAGAGAAGCACCAACATCTGGGTTTTCAAAGCGGGTGAGGGGAGGCTCCTTAACTGCTACCCAGAGTCTCCACACAAACACTCTTCCAATGAATAAGTCCCTGAAGCAAAATGCTAACCTCAGAGTATATATACACTTCTTCAGGGTCAGAGGGCATCACAACTATGTGACTCAAACTCATGTGACTTGGGCTTTCTTTTGACTTAAGCAGGTCATCAAAGACTCTTGATTCAATCTATAGTGTTAATGTGATTAAAGATCTTTCCCACCCATTAAATAGGGCCTTTACTTACTAGCTGTTAGGTCCCAGGCCCACACTCTTTCGCTTTTTAAGTCATAAGAGATGTGCAACCCTCAGGGCCCTAAGGAGAGGTGCTAAGACCAGAGCCAATTGTATGTGCACTGAGTTCTAGTCAATCAGCCAGTCATAGACCTGAGTTCTAGCCAATTAGATGCTGGCTAACATTGTATATAAGGAGAGCCCAGAGTGTGAGAGCCACAAAACTGAGAGCAGAACTGGGAGCAGTAAAATTGAGAAGGAGAATTGAGAAGTAGACATCAGGAAGACATTGAGGCAGCCAGCATCGATAGAGGTTTCAAAGTGGAGAATGCAGACAAGACAGTTGCAGAGATCGAAGAGCTGAGAATCTACAGCATTGAGGGATTGGGGAACTGAGAATCCAGGACACTGTAAAGATTCTGAGGATTACACGGGCTTTCAGAACTGTGTAGAGGATGCAGGCAAGCAGACAGTTAGGATTCTTGAGTGATTGTTTATGGGAAGGCCCTAGCAGGGGGGAAGGTTACAGGATGACTTGGTTCCTTGCTATAATACTGTGTTATAATTTCGTTGTTGCTACATTGAAGTGGGCTTACTGGTTTTTTAGTATAATTACTGCTATATTGCCTTGGGGTTATTGGTCTTGGGATTGGATCCTCTGGTGTCTAAATACGTGTTATACCTCCTCTGCCTTCTACCTAGAGATTTCTTTTTTCATATTTTGTGATTCTGAACCATACAGGCATGTTCATGGTCATCCTTGAGGTCATGAATCTTGCTTTAATGATATACAATCAAAGACTCTTGGTTCAATAAAAAGGAAGGTTCAATTAAAGGCACTTGATTGCCTTAGTGCTGAGAAGCACTCCAAAAGAAAAAAAAACACATTGAAAAGTCCCACTTTGCCTGCCATTACATCTTCTCCCGCTCCTTATTTTATAACCAACACTATGAAGCTGGAAGTCACACAACTCACCTTCTGTGATTTTCTTGAGCTCTCACAGCTAGTAGGTTACTTAGCCGGGGTTGAAAATCTGGTTCTTTTACTTCAAATCTAATGTTATTATCTCCACTACCTTATGATAATTAACTATCATGTCAAGTAGTTACTTGCAGATACTATCTCTATATTACTGATAACGAGTTGATTACTCAGAGAGCAATTATCTCATACTTAATCATAGAGACTTAATTCAAACTCAAGATCAAATCTTTACTCAAAGTGCCATGATCTTTCAATTCTTTCCCTTTCAAGTGCAGATAGTAAGTGCTATGAGAATTTAAAGGAGAGATGATCACTGAGCTGGAAGGATTGCTAGAGAGATAGCTAGGTGGCCATAGGTAGAATTCTCGACCTAGAATCAAGAAGACTTAAGTAAAAATCTGGCTTGAGATATCTGTTACGTGTGTGACCCTAGGCAAGTCATTTAACATGTTTACCCCAGTTTCCTCAATTGTAAAATGACAATAATGGTAGCACCTACCTCAGTAGGTCGTTGTGAGGATCAAATGATTTTTTTTTAATACTTAGGATAGTGCCTGGCACATAGTAGGTACTTATTCCTTTCCTTTTCTCTTCCTTGTACCTTTCATTTCTCAGTCATGAAGAGTTTCACTGAATAAATGGACGTTTAAGAACAGATAAAATGAGCAGAGAACCTGAAAAAGAGAACTAGGGGCAAGAAGATGGGGAAAAAGTAGAATGGTATGAGTAGATATGGAGGATTTAAAGGCATGTGACTTTTCTAGGGCCACAAGACAAGCAAATTCATTTGTTAAATGGGAAGATTGGGAAATCCCTCATGTAGAAGATGGCACTTGAGATGTGACTAGAATGGATTTATGGGTCACAGGATATGGAGGTGAGGAAAGAGAACACTGCAGGCATGGGCGTCAGTTTAGCCAAAGACAGAGTGACAGTATTTGGAATGACATCAATAGAACACGGCAAATAGGCTATTTTGGTCCCAACAAAGTATTATGAGAGGCAGTGAGTATCAAATAATTTTGGAAAGAGGGGTTGGAATTGAATTTTGAAAGGCTTTAAATTAGATAGAAAAATACACACACATACATATATATATACGTATGCATGTAATTTGTGTGTATGTATACACATATATACATACCAACACACATACTAATATATAGACACATATATGTATATACACACAGATGTGTATATAAATCTTAGTTATACATATTTGTGTATGGTTTATCCAGTGGAATATGACCTGTTTTCTGTTAGGAATTCAAGGATGGAGGTAATTTCCAATTTTATATTTGTATCCCCAGGGCCTGGGACTATGCCTGGCAACAGATAATTAATAGATGCTTTTGATTATTAGAATTGTTCTAAAGATAATATAAGCCATGGAAGCTTTTTAGAGCAAGAAGGTGACATGCCCAAAGCTGTCCTTTTTTTCTTGAGCAGAAGTAGACAGTATCTGTGCGCTCATGCCAGAGTCTCAACAAAGAGACTGTCATTTTTACATACTGCATGGTGTCCCTCAGCAAGTCTTATCTTTAAATTGCCAATGCTCAGCTGCTGTGCCTACTTCAGTAGACAGCTCTTCACACAATGGTAGAACAGAGATTGCTTCAAGTCCTTAGAATCTCTTACCCATCCACTGCTCACTGTCTTTACCTTGACTAAGCTGGTTATACAATTACTGGGCCTGACAGAGGTGGGATGAATCAGTCACCAATTTTAGATGTGAAACCTTCAGAGGTGAAAGATGGGAGATTTTAGCAGTGAGGCCACATTGAGTCTTCTGTTTCCAATCAGAAACCTAATAAAACTGTAAATCAGGGAGCTTACCTTGCTTTCCCTTTTACCCTTCAGTATGAAGTATCACTTTGGGTCATTAGAGATAAAAACAATAGTGGGATGATGGATTTTGTGAATCACTGAAGGTTGCCTGGCAAGTGGCCTTTGAAGGAAACCACCTCAGTAAGTCAAGTAAGACGAATGTGCTAGTGTCAATAGCAGCTACAGGGCTCCTAGGCTAGGACTGGCTGAATAAACGGAGGAAGGATACATTTTCTTAAAGTTATACAGGATAAAGAAGTCAGGGAGCAAATGTTGATTAACATGTTTTTCAGAGTATTTTTTCTAGTCATGACTTTTTTCTGTGAATATTGGAATGCCACAATACCCACAGCATCAAAATTTCAAAGCTCTCAAAGGGCAGTAGAGAGACATGTGGGGAGGGAAAGTAGATTGCTACATTTTTTTCAGTGATGACTTGCATGTACAAAATGACACAGTGGATATTATCCAAAATATGTGTGACTTGCAAAATATATTCACGAATCATGTAGCAGGGGGAAGAAATAGCAGAGTCACACTGTTAACCACATAGTGTCAAGAGCTCTAGAGATATCCCCTGGCAGTACATTAGATAGATGTCCTGTAAAGGACTTATGTCAGTCTTTTACATGGACAGAAATCATCTGTCAAAGAGAGCTAAGGATGGGCAGGGACCATTTGAAGGAGTATCTACAGCACTGAAATCACATTTCCATCACCATATTGAAGGTCTTTATTTCTTTGTTTATTTTTCCAGGACTTTTTAAGAGACATTTCATGGATACGATGTTCCAAAATTGAAGTGAAATTTATTGGGTTTATGTGCAAACTTCACTGTTTAGCTCAAATCCTTCCACATTTGTGGAATCATCATAGATCATAATGACTTCTCCTTCCTTTTAAATGATAGAAATCTCATAGGTTATATTGTATAACCAAGCATGCAAGTATGTATTAGCATATATTATATATGCATATATATGCATGTTTATGTATATATATGATATATGCATGCATGTATATATGAGTGTGTACACATGTAGGAATATATTAATATATTGCATGTATGAATACAAGTGTACATATTTGTATAAACACATATTTCAGGTTTAGTAGCTTCTCCTAGCTTATTGAATAAGTAATATGAATAACTGTGACCCAGAAGTTAATAAAATACGCATGTCCTTTCTAACCAGATATATCACTACCATGCCTATAAGCCAATGAACGATAGAAAAGGAATACATACACACACATATATACATGCGCACACACATATGTACATATATATACATATGCATACACATGTGTGTATATATGTACAATACATATTTACATATACATGTGTGGATGTATGTATATTATGATAATGTATGTGCACATGTATATATATACACAAGTGTGTAGATATATGTATGTTTGCATCTATTTCTATCTATCTATATTTGTACAAGTATATATCTATGTCTATATCTATATCTATATCTATATCTATATCTATATCTATATCTATATCTATATCTATATCTACCAGCTCTTCATAGTAGGAAAAAAATCAAACTAAGGGTGTGTCTTAGTATTGGAGGATGGTTAAGGAGACTGCAGTATATGGATGTAATGGAATATTATTGTGTCATATAAAAAGGATGAAAAGGACATTTTCAGAAGAAATGGAGATGATCTCTATAAACTGATGCAGAATGAATTTTGCAGAAGTAAGAGGACAATTTAAACAATGATAAAAACATTATAGAGAAGAAAGAACTTTGAAAGATGAACCACAATTTCAAAGGAATGAAAATGGAACAAGACTCCTATATCCTACTAGAAAGATGATGAACTTAAACATAAAAAGTCAGCTACATTTTTGGAATGGCCATTACAGGAGTTTGTTTTGCTATATTTTGCAGCTATGTATTGCAGACTTTCTTTCAGGTTTAATTTTTATTTGTTCAGAGGGTGGAGGTAATTAGAGAAATGGATTAAAAATATGTAACAGCAACAAATAATATTTAAGCTATGTCGCATTTGTTTCAAAATAATATATTGTTGTCTGCTTGCTGTGCAGTGGTGTTGCTCTGTATTCCAACTGAGGCTCTGGACTACACTGGCAAAAGTAAATGGTGGGGGGAAATCTACTATCACATATATGTACACATATGTGCATGCATGTTTGCAATGCACATACATGCACACACATTGCCTTAACTTAAAGAAATGCTACTGGTATTAATTGTTACTGAGAATTAATGAGGAGTACTTGTGCAAAAAGTCATGTGATAGTGGACACATAACAATTTTTGAATCATATTGTTAGGATACATATACAGTAATATACACACATATACATACATACATATAGATAGACAGATAGAGAGAGAGAGAGAGAGAGAGAGAGAGAGAGAGAGAGATCTATCTATAGTGACAGATGCTTTCATTTTAGGCATTAATAAGGAACTAGCAAAACATACCCTTTAAACAATTTAGAGATCAGACTTAAAGAAAATGATTTAGTCTTGTACAGTGAGGTAATCACTTCACCTAGAATTGATGTCAATGTAAGCTATCCTAAATATCAATGTATACATATATAAACAACAATAATTATTATATATCTAGTGTATATATTTATTTATGCATAAATGTATACAGTGTTATAAACATTAGTGATGTTTTAAACTCTCAAATATATAGCATATTCATATACATATATCTATGTGCTTTTCTATATCTTCGTGTGATTATCATGCTATACATGGGGTCTAAATAGAAAAGATTTCTTATAGGTCATGAGGTACCAGATGCCTGTGGTTGTGACTGGTAATATGCTTATATCAAGCCCCTCTTATAGGATATTAATGATTAATAAGATGAACTAATATGTGAAAGAGGAAATGTGAATGGATGAGCCACCCATGCATTATGACTTGCATATTGATGAGAAGATCAATGAATTAATCCATCAGTATCTGTATTTGTGACTGGCACAAATAGGTTGGCCCAGATTTGAATCAGAAGGACAGAATAAAGCTAGATTACATTGGGCAGTGATTTTAGAAATCTCGTGTCCTACTGATTGAGCTTCTGACTCTCTGGACTTCATTATTGCCTTCTCACTCTGGAACATGCCTCTGTGCCTGTGGCCTTCTCCCATGGGCATAACCCTCCAACCTGCTGGGCTCCTTCTCCTGTGGGAGAACTTCTTCTAGGGGCCTTTACTTTAGGGAAGGTCACAGGCAGGCCAAGTTATTCATTCTACTTCTGGTTGGCTTTATAGCTCTCTAGACTTTTTATATCCCCACATGAGTACCTCCACCCCTCTCCCACCTCCAACTGTCATCTCCCTTTTCTGTGTTGTTTTTTTTCCTTAGAATTTTGTAATTTCCTTGAAGGCAGGGAGTGTCTTTCTTTTTGTTTTCACATAGATCCCTGGAGCTTAGCACAGTCCCTGACACATAGTAAGTGTTTAATGAATGCTTTAGTGTTTGCCTCCCTCCCTCTCTCTCTCTCTCTCTCTCTCTCTCTCTCTCTCTCTCTCTCTCTCTGCTCCATCTCTCTGTCTCTCTGTCTCTTTCTGTCTGTCTGTCTCTCTCTGTCTCTCTCTCTCTCTCTCTGTCTCTCTCTCCCTCTCTCTCTCTCTGTCTCTCTCTGTGTCTCTCTCTCTCTGTCTCTCTCTACACACACACACACACACACACATATGTGAAATACTAATATGAAATACTAATATCTATATATTTTGCACATGTTTTCTCAACTATAAGATACAAGCTTCTTATGGAAAACACACATATGACCTATGAGCCATTTTTAACATAATTGCATGTTCTGGATTTGTGTTTAAATAGGTTAACCAATCAATAATCTGATATGGTATGGTTATAAAACCTGAAACATTGAAGACTCCCAAGAACAAATGTTGGCTGTGATTCATTATTTAGAGACTCATGATGGGCCAAAGTAAAATACATCATAATTCTACTCATGATTTCCAGGCCAAAAATATTATTAGGATATAATGGAGAAAATGCATCATCACAAAAAGAGGTGGGATACTTACATTTGAGAGCATGCAAAAGCACAGATGGACAGCCTGCAAATTAAACTCAAAGTCTTAAAGTTCTGCATGTTGTTGTATGGATCTTTTGTGGAGTATTTATAGAAGAAAATGAATAAAAATTATAAGTAATGACAAGGTAGGGATCTATGGAAATCCTTTCTGAGAGAAGAAATGCCTATGTCTTATGAAATCACAGATCTATTGGTAAGTAAACCCTATTTTATGCACAATTCCACCCTCCAATAAAACCCTTTTGTGCTTCATCATTATCTTGTTCTTGAAGGCTATGCAGCAAAAAGGAAATCCTGGTAAGTCCTACTAAACTGGGAAGGCTTTGAATACAGCTCCTGTGGTAGAAAAAAATTCATTTCTTTGTAGAAGGACAAAGTGAAAGCTAGTGAAATTGAAGAAGGCTCATCATTACATTGGCCACAGGATAATTATTTGGATGGGTTTGGTCAAAGTTGGAGGGAGACCACAGTCACTTAGGAACACCAACTGTTAAAGTATAGTAAGGACTGCTATCTGCATTGGTGGAGAGGGACTCTTCTTGAAATATTGAAGGATCTCCCCAACTACATTCGAATTTACTTTAGAACTCTAATTATTCCTTTTTCTTTTTCTTGATTTCCCCAAAGTACTGAAAAAAAGAATAGACACATGGGACAAGTCCTATAAATAGGGGCTTAATTCCTCTTAACAATAACTATGCGTGTATATGTTTTATGTACATATATTGAGAGATTTGTTATAATATAAGAAAATTAATGTAATATGTTATTTATAGTCATATGTGTCATGATATACCTTTTATCTGAGTAGGTTTAAATAACGAACTATGCAATCTTTTTTTTAAAGCTCTCTTAAATTCTCTCTCTGAGGTTGAAGGTTTTTTTATATATAAAATAAGGTGCTTGGAGTTATATTATGGCAAATGGTCATAAATATGTATTTGAGCATGTATAAGTAATTGAATACATGTGTATGTATGAATACACATATATGTACACATAAAGATAGATGATATACAGGTATAATGGATGATATCTAAATAACCTTAAAACATAAAAAAGGCATATATTTTATAATATAAAATTTCTACTAGAAGAATGGGAAACCTATGTAGGGAAAAAAGGGAAGAAGACATTGAAAGCTTCATGGAAAAGCTCTTAAATTTTGGATTGTGGAAGAAATATAAGAAAATGTGGGCAAAGAAGGAATAGAAGAAAAAGACCCTGTGGTTGCCTTTGTATTTGTGTGTGTTCTAGTTATCTCATAGTCTAGAACAGAAGAGGGGAATCTGTGCTCTTAAGGCGACACATAGCCTTCTAGGTGTTTAGGTGTGGCCTTTTGACTGAGTCCAAGTTTTACAGAATAAATCCATTTATTAAGGGTATTTGTTCTGTGAAGTTCGGATTCAGTCAAAGGGCTGCACTTGATGACCTAGGGTGCCATGTGTAGGCTTGTGGCCACAGATTTCCTACCACTGTTCTAGAAAGTAGAACATGGGGAATTTAGGACTACTTGTGGATACTAAAGTTATTTGTCCATGCTATTCATTTTGGCAGGGAATTCAAAAATATTATCTTTGTTTTGTCAGTCAGTTAATCAGGTAATCGGCATTGAAGTGCCAACTATGGGCCAGGCACTGTGCTAAGTGCTAATGATATAAAGGAAGGATGAAAAAAGATAATCCCTGATCTCAAGAGGCTTATAGTTTAAGGGGAGAGACACAATGCAAACAACTATGTAAATATATGATATATACAAGAGAAATTGGAGATAATCAAGAGAAGAAAGTGACTAGAATTAAGGGGGATTGAAAAAGGCTTTTGAATGAATAAAATTCCAATAGTCTCCCATAGTCAAGCTTTTCTCAGAGGCAATGAAAGAGACTCATTGAGAACCTAATGGAGAAAAGGTAGATATAAGTGAGGAGACCAACATCTCTCCCACATAAGCCACAATTTGGATAACTCATGCTAGTGCTGTGTCTTGATGAACTTTGTGGTCACGGCTGATTTTCCTGCTCATACTGATTTCAGTCGAATTCATGAAATGGATAAGAATATACCTTGTTCAGGAAATGAAAGCTACTTTCATATATTTCACATAATGGCCAATTTGTGCCCATTTCCTACCTTGTTTACCTCTTTTACTAGCTCAGGAAATCATAAGCAGCTGGCTTGGGAAGTCACACACAATTTTGCTATGAGATTCTCTTCTGTGCATTTTAGATCAGAGCATTGACGATCCCATCAAAATGAAAATATGGAATCCATTCAAATAATAAGGTAATGTCCAGAAACACATACATCAATGCATTTTTTAGAAGTGACATACTATCATGCCATTATTTTAATGTCAACTGTTTCATGGTGTATAGAGTATTAGTCTGGTATATAATAAAATCTATGAGCAACTCCCATATCTGACATTCACTGGCTGTATGACCTTGGGAAGGTCAATTTACTTCTATATACAATACTTTCACCATGTGTAAAATGGGGATAATAATACCAGTACAATTAGGTACGAATTAGTGAGAATAATGGATCCTCTGAATTGGTTGCATATATTTAGATTTTCACTGAAGTGATAATTACGTAATACAGTCATTTTAAATATGAATTGTGAATTTAAATAATGTGACCACTTTAGGTGATTTGTTATTCTCGCTAATTGCAACCCAGGTGAAATGCGAATTTCACAGGGCTATTTTGATATTCAAATAAGGTAATGCACACAAAGCACTTTGTTGAACTTTAGGGAAATAAAACACCATCTAAATGTTAAGTAGTAGCAGTAATAGTGTTATCATTCATATTTTCTCTGTGTCAGGTGTATAAAATAATGGGCTATATATTTTGTGTGTGTGTATGTGCTTCTGTTTATGTGAATACTCCAAAGTACCAAGATTTAATCAGTATCAATATTTTTATGGAAACTCCTTAAACGAACACATTCCTCAGTCCATTTAGGACTCAAGAATTAAGTGTTAGTGGGGAGACTGACCCTAAGACACACAGCTGTTGAGTCATTTACATAGAGTCACACCACTATTAAATTCCAGAGGAGGCAATGGGGTGACACAATGGATAGAGCACCAGCCTTGACTCCGGAGGACGTGAATTCAAATTAGGCTTCACACATTTGCTAGCTTTGTGACCCTGGGCCTCCAAACACACACACACACACACACACACACACACACACACACACACACACACACAGAGTTTCAGAGTCAGGAATTGAATCCACTTCTCCCTGAAGAGACAGCATAGTACACTGAAATGAGTTCTGCCTTTAAACTCAGAAGACCCAATTTCAAATTCTAATTTTGCCACTTATGCCTTTGTGATCCTAAATTAATCACCTCAGCTCACTAGACCCCAGTTCCCTTATTTGCAAAATGAAGAAAAAGATGAGATAAGACCTAATATCCTCTCTTGATCTAAATCTATGATACCCCAATTCCAAGTCCAGGACTGTATCTTTTATGACTGAGTAGTCTGTGTGTGTGTGCGTTTATGTGACATATGTATGTATATATGCATGTATATACATATATAGAGAGATTAAACTATATATATGTGTTATATATGTATATATGTTTGTGTGTATGTATATGTGTGCATGTATATATATTATATGTGATTATATGTGTGTATGTATATATTTGTGTGTGTGTGTATAAATATATATATATAAAACATGTATTGTGTGTGTATGTGTGTGTGTGTATTGTGTGTGGGAACACACACACACAATGACCTTGTGAAGAAGAGATATTTTTGATAGGCTATTGAACTAAAACGGAGACCACATTCAAAGTCACTAAGAATCTAAAATACTGACTCTTTTCTATCTAATTGTATTCCAGTAAGGAGGTAGGATTGGTTGTAAGCCCTTAATAAAGCCCTAATCCCTTAACACTCCACTCATGTCTCCACTACACAGTCAATAAAGGGGTGGTCCTCCCTCTGTTTCTAGTGTGTCTTTTCTTTTTCCTTTTTCCTTAGCTGAAGGAGTATGAAAGATAGAACACACAAGGCTATAATCCTATGTGTCTGATCAGGTCAAGAGAATGTTGCCTAAGTATGGGCTCTGTAGTTCAAGCTGGAGTTTTTGGTCCACTTCCTCAGTCCCAAGGAATGACCTTTGCATTCATTCCTCAAAATAAGAAGCCTTAAGGAAGTTGTTGTTAAATGGAAATATAGATATAGATATAGATAGATATAGATACACACACACATATATATATACATATATATGTGTATACACACACATACACATACACACACACATATATACATATATATGTATATATATATACACATATATATGTATATATGTGTATATATATATATATATAGTATATGACTTCTCCTAGTAACGGCAGATGAAGAAATTTGTTTTATTAAAGATCCACTAACAACAAAAAGCAACATTTCAGGAGACATTTGGTCACCTTGGATATCAATGATCATTTTAAATACCCGCAAAAAACCCATGGTGAAAGTAATTAAAGCGATTCCCCAGCATCTGTTGCACAGGATTAAGACAGTTAGAGAAACCTTAAAACAACTTGACATGGCCCAACAAATTAAATCAATATATAATTGGTAGGAAGAGGTGAGCCTGCTGAATGATACTTCTGAACATATGGTTTAGCAGTAAGGAATGATAGCTGTCAGAAATTTAGAGAAAAGCCAAAAAACATCAGAAGGTGCTATACATTGAATTTTAGGAAACAAAATTCACATTTTGGAGAAAGGAATTACTTATTACAATGTGATGATCATTTCATAATAACACATTTGCATTATCAGATCACTAAATTGTCAGGACAAAGATTAAGAATTATGTGAATCTAGAAAAATAAAAAAAATAGAAAAAAATGTGTGTGTCATACAATTAAAACTCCAAACTGGCTTATGTAAACATCTTATAAATTCTGAACAAAAACAACGTGACAAAAATGCTGAAGAGCTTATCACTGAATCAGGAAAACCTGGGTTCAAGTCAGTTCCTTCCAAACACTGGTTGTGTGACCCTATACAAATCACAACCTCTCAGAACCCCTAGACAACTTCCTAGATAGCAACTTATAGGTTTTCCAATTTTCACTGGTAGAAGTTTTCCCATAAGGAGTTCACTACACTTATATCTAGCAGATCTACATGCTCCCCAAAAGTATCCTGAAACATTAATGGTCAAAAGGAAAAAGACAATATTGATTTACTATTTTGTGGGGAAAAAATTTATCCAATGTAAATCAATAAAACAAGATAAGACTCAAAAGGATAAAATGCTGTACTGATCATAAAATATTTGCTTTTCTTGCCAAGTGAATTGAAGTCAAGATATATGGAAATGAGAAGCAACACTAGTTTATAATGGAAACTTTACTGTAAATGTCATGTTTGATATAATATTAACAATATTTAACAGTATCACTTCATATATCACAGGAAAAAGGAGTCTGCAACTAGGTTAAAGAAAACTAGGCAAGAAATTACTGTGACAAATCTTCTTCCCAAGGACATTTAAAAGAAAAATTGAAGGAATAACAATAAAAAGACACACACACACATGTTAGAAAAGATGAGAATTCTTTTAAAATAAATTCTTTTCAGTATCAAAAAAACTTAAATTCTAAATCCACAGTTCTTCATAAGTTTATGGTATAAAAGGAAATTTTATTAATATGAACAGCAGTGGGAAATGTATCTAGATGACATAAGTGTAAGTAGCGGCTGTCCATGCAGGAAGTAAGAAAATAGTGAAGACAATTAATTGCCAATTTTTTAAAGATATCAAAATAAAGGGGGGAAGGTAGAAAATACACAAACCAAATCTTGAACATTATTACTATCCAAAAAAGGTAACCAGGGAACATCATTAAGTACTTGCCTTTGTGCCTACTTTCCTGAGCTTGTAAAATTTTATGAGAAACATTTACATATGAATCAAGGATGTTCTTGGTGAGAGTATTAGAAAAGAATAAGTGAGCTTCTACAAGATGTATTGCATATAAACATACTGATGACATTGCATAGTAGACTATATCATTTATCATCACACATTTGATTGAAAGATGTAGAGACTACAGGATCCCACTGTGCTTGTTGATTGTAGACTATTTTTAAAAAATAATCATTTGATTTAAGAGAGATAAAGGGAAAAATATGTTAAGGGTTCTTCTTCACTTGATTTTGAAGGAATTATAAAATATCCTTTGAGAAATTTAGTAACACAGGTAATCCACTAGAACAGCCCTTTGTAAATTGTGTATGTGTATCTCGGAACACTTTAGCCTTCTAATGGAGACTATAAATTATGTTTCAAATTTTTTTTCAAATAATTCAAGTAAATGCTATATTTCAGTTAGATATTAGTTAAAAATGTGTATATTTTCTTATTCAATTCAAGAATAACTTAAAATGTGTCCATGGGTTCAGGCACGAAACTCTGCTCTAGATATATACTCACCAAAGAGAGCTGACACTGGAATTGAACAGATATTCCACAAAGTCTAAGAGAAATTCCCTATAGATAGTGAAGTACTCGTTCTTCTCTTATCTGGTGTTGTGCTAATTGCATCAAAATGTAACAAATCCAGATGGCATTGAATCCTTGGCTGCCTATCACTGTGATAAGTAGGCCCCAAGAGGTCCATCCAAGGTGCCGGGGCCTCCTTCAATTTTGTATAAATACATATTAATAAAAATATATAGATATATACATAGGTAGTACCATACATATATGGTATAGGACAAACATATGTGTGATAAATATCACATGCATGTACATATGCACGTGTGTGTGTGTGTGTGTGTGTAGCGCACACACATTTATGTCTGTCTGTGTAGAGTATTTACTATGATGAATTGTTCTAAGTAAGTACCGTATAGGTAATTAAGGTGGGACGTTTTTACTGTTTTCTCTTTTGGATCCCTTATTAAATCAAGTGTCCTTGATGAGTCCGGCCTTTGTTTCTCTGATTAAATTAGGAATCTTTGATGACCTGCTTACCTCAAGGGAAAGCCTAGTTTACATGGTTTTGATTGGCAAATTGTGAAGCCCTTTGACCCTGAACAGGGTATATAAACTCAGAGGTTGGGTGTTTTGCCTTCACGGCTCTCACCCACTGGGAGAGTATTGGTGTGGAGACTCTGGGTAGCGGCTGGAGAGCCTGGCTTTGAAGAAAGCCAGATGTTGGTGCTTCCCTGGTAACTATGTATTGCTACGGATAGACGGGTTTGTGTTGTTGGTCTGTTGGTATTGCCTCATTTGGTATTTGTCATTTCTGTTTGTATTTGCTCTGAAGGTCAGGGTGCCCATTTTTCCACCTGAACCAAGAGAATGATATATGTATGTTTCATTAAGGCGAGATTGTTAACCCCTTGAAGTTGCTTTCCTTAGAAAAGCCGATCAAAGGACCTGTGCTAGCAGCTCTTGTTGCTGGTCTTGTTGGGTCTCACACCCCTACAACAGCTGCTAGCCACACTGCTGTTACAAATACCAAATAGATCTGTGATCTCATTAGTTGATCATTTCTTCCCATGATTAATAAATAATCAACCATAAGAACAACAGTTACCCCAACCATTTATTAAGTGGCTAATGTGTTCTAAGCACCGAGGGGGTAAGTAACCAGGCATAAAAGATTACACCCTGGCCTTGAAGTCATAAAATCATGGATTTAGAGGCAGGATGGTTTAATCTTTTCTCCTCATTTTACAAATGAGAGAATTGAGGCCCAGAAATCTGAAGTGATTGATTGGCCTAGAATTCCCAAGCTACAAGTGGCAAGATCAGTATTCTCAAGAATAAATCCATTACTGTTTTTACTTTCTTTTCTAACAATGACTCCTGGTCGTTAGTCCACCATGACTACAATTAGAACATTCTATACAGCTAAGTTGTCTCTCTTTGTCTTAGCTCAAAGCCTGATTAGAAGTTATTCCTTGTGACTGCTAGTTTTTGGCTTTCAATGTTTGCCAGCTCAAAACTGTTCAGGCACTATTTCTCTTCATCTCATTATGCAACTAACCTTTCTTGCCTCTGTTCCTTCCTACCCCCTTTGCTCCCACCCCACTCCCCAAAAAAGCAAACAAACAGGACTCCTGTCTTTTCCTCACGGATAAAATATCTCCTGTGTCAAGGGACCAGTTTCCTGGGAAAAGAAGTCCTCATAAAACATTCCTCTGTCATAAACTGGAAATTACACACTATCATCCAATCCTCTCTCATTAACTTTGATGAATCTGTATTCAGTTATTCATGTAAGGATTCATTTGGGGGAAAATATTGATTTTTAAATGGAATTTCCAGAAACCTTACTTTTTTGTTTTATAACATATTTCCTTTAATATAAATATTTTTAAACTGAAAAATTAGCAAGTTTTTGAACCAGAGACTTAGAGGAATTTTATCATTCACATCTTGACAAGTCATAAAGCTATGTTCACTATCTGTGACAGCATACCTCTGGAAACAAAACTATCTACACTGCTTTTCAAGTCATTTGGGAAAAGATATTTTAAAATTTCCCATGGCAAATCTTGTGTTTAAGGGAAAAAAGGTATCCGCCAAACTTTAAAAAAAATGTTTCTCATGTACTAGGTGGAGGAAAGAGGTAAATCAGTTTGCATGTTATGTGTGAATATCCTCTTACTGTTTGTTTTTTTGTCTATTTTATTTCAAAGTACCATCACTTTTAGATTTTTTTTTGCAGGGGGGAAGGCAAGGCTATTGGGGTTAAGTGACTTGCCCAAAGACACACTAGTAAGTGTGTCATGTGTTTGAGGCTGAATTTGAGCCCAGGTCCTCCTGACTCCAGGGCTGGCGCGCTACTCACTGCACCACCTAGTTGCCCCACAAAGTACCATCAGTTTTAAGTTGGAAAAAAGTTATTCAATAAAGTGGTTTACCACAGAGGAGATATGATTGTATTTTTGAGCAATTTCTCCTGTTTATCAAAAATGTCTTAAAAATAGGGCAGCATTCTCCTTCTCAACTCTTCACCCTTCCCCTTTTCTCTCCTTCCTTCTCTCCCTCCCTCTCCTCCCCTCCTCACTCTCGCCTTCTCTTCCCCCTCCTCCCCATCCCTATCCTTCCCTCCATCCTTCCTCCTTCTTCCCTTCCCTGGCCTAGATGATGCCACGGTGGAGATGGCTGAGGAGGCCACGTAGCCTGCCAAGGCGGACATCACAGGGCTGTGTCTGGACAAGTTCTCCAGAAATGGCCGCATACCTGACAGACTAGTGGAGAGCCACCGGTGAAGACCATAAACCTCTGGAAAATATGAACAAACTGACTACCTTTAAATATCTAGAAATGAAAGATATTGAGGCAAACATAAGTAGAAACCTAAAGGACTCAAATCAGGAAATCTGCAGTGCTTCAGCCTTATCTGGATCAGGTGGCTTTAATTGAGAAGCAATTAGCAGCTCTGGAACAGGCAGCTTACAAGGTGGGTGCATATACTAAGAAACTAGAAGCAAAGTAGAAGTTAGAGGGATGATGAAAGAATTCTTAGCACAAAGACTAACTATAAGAATGTTTTATAGGAGCTGAAATAAGTGGAATAGAACCTATCACTATACTTCAATTCCATAAAGGGAAGCAGTGCTGCTAATCCAAGAAGAATCCCAGCTCCCACCTCTGGTTGGATGTGCAACTTTGCTCCCCACCCCCAAATGTTTTCTTAAGTCTGTACCCCCTGGAACCTCATCGTTCCGTGTGCTTTGTTGTGTGCCCTGGACCAAGGCTCAGAAATCAGGATCAACCCATCTAGAGCAGACACAGATTACAGGCAGTCATCCCCATCTCCTCCCTTCTTATCTTTCCCCCTAGAGCTCCCTTCCACCCCCTTCATAATCTCTTTTTCAACTTAAATAATAAATGGTGACTTATGACATTTAAAAAAATAGGGCAACATAAAGTCCCTTAGAGTGGTTGTGGGGTGTGTGTGTGTGTGCGTGTGTGCGTGCGTGTGTGTGTGTGTGTGTGTGTGTGTGTGTGTGTGGTGGGGATGAGGGAGGGGTTGGATAATATTAGAGTTTAAAAGCCTTTACTTTTAGAAAATATTTTCAGATTTGTACCATTCACTCTCATTTGTTTTCTCTTTAACTGGCCCTTTTGGCCTACTACAAATAGTCTTCCTAAATCTCGGAGCCTGCACTTTTGATTATATGCACATTCCAAAGAGAATCCATTAAGAAGGAGGATTATGGAATACATTCTTCATAGTCTGATTTTAAGAGAAGAGAGACAAAGATAGAGACACAGAGTCTGAAATGGATTCAAAAAAATATAGACATAAAGGAAATTCATGGAGGTAGAGATTTTCTTAGATGGTTGAAGAGCTGGTTTAGATTAAATGCTGGAGAGCAGATTAAATAATCTTTTAATTCATTTATCATGATTCGGGAACTCTACATCTTAGACAACATCTGCTCCTGGGAGACAAGTAGTGTTCTGGTGTCAGTTTTCACGGATTAGCCGGAGAGCTGTCAGAGAAAGTCTTCCCTCGACGTTGTTGTGGTGATTGTCGCTGTGTTGTTTATAACGCAATGTTGTCATTTTTGTTATTGCAGCAACTCTGTAACACTATAAGTTGCAAAACAGTGAGTAATCTGCATTGGAGAAGGTAGTTTCCATACGCAGAGTTCCTTACAGCAATCAAATCAACAGCCCAGATTATTTTTTAATTAAACGTTATTCACATACTTCAAATACAGTATGAATAGAGGGAATATATACTTCCTAGTGTGGCCATTTCATAAATCTCTTTGAAGGAATGGTAGTTGGTGGCATGAGCAGTGAATTCAAAATCAAAGAACAGAGCTAAAAATCCCTGCTTTGTAATTTACTGCCTTAGGACACTGAGCATCACTGAACCACTCTAGGTCTCAATTTCACCCTCTAGAAAATTAGGTGTTCAGTAGATGACCACTAAGAAGTTTTCTTGCCCTAAATTCATGGAATAGTGATTCAATGACCATGTGACTTGGAATTATAAAGATATATGATGTCTGTGCAGAGGAAGGGCTCAGGATGGTCTGGGATGCGATGTTAATGTGATGGGAATAGATAACAGTTGAAGAACCTAGTGTCAGTTAATTCTCTAGCAATAGTTGCCTCTCCCAATTACCTTTAAAGAGATTGCCTTGTTTTGTTGTCTAGGAAATTCTACCTGCTTCTTTCCCTTGTCCATGAAGTTTACAGTAGAAATCAGTCTTTTCTTTGCTTTCTTCTTACATACTGTCTTTCCTTCTTCCCTCCCTCCTTCTTCCTTCCTCCCTTCCTCCCATCTTCTTCCTTCCTTCCTTCTTTCTCCTTCCTTTCTTCCTTCCATCTCCTCCCTTTTTCCTTCCTTCCTTCCTTTCTTCCTTCCTTCCTTGCTTCCTTCCTTCTTATCTTCCTTACTTCCTTCTTTACCTCTCTGTTCTAGCCAGAAGGACTAAGAGGGATAGGAATGCAAACCTAGTCACTTCTGTCTGAGAGGGGAGAAGCAGATTCAAGAACAATTTATAGATATATTGAAAGTCTTCTGTTGACTCAGTGACGTCCAGGGTTCTTCAAATCTTTAGAATTCTCTAATATTATGATATCATATCACATCAAACTCTCAAGTAATGTAATACTCATAAAAGTGCTTAATACAGTATCTAGCATGGAGGAGGTACCATATAAATGCTTATTCCCTTTTCTTCCATTCAACAAAAATGATCCCATTAAAAATAGGACAATTATTAGTGAAAAAAAATCTAGCCTACATTCAAATACATACTCTCCTTGTGTCACTGGACCTGCCATTTTTTAATATCTCAATTTATTGGATGTACAGCTATCCCCTAGAGCTATTGATCACTTCAATAAAGCGAATATCACAAGTCAAGTCACACATTTTTTTTGTTTTCCCAGTACATGCAAAAGTTCATACTATGCTGTAGTCTAAGTTGTAACAGTATTATATCTAAAAATGTATATACTTTAGTTCAAAAATACATTTTTGTTAAAAATGCTGATCATCATCTGAGCTTTCAGGGAGTAGCAATCCTTTTTTTCCCTGTTGGAGGGTCTTGCTTCAATGTCAATGGCTGCTGACTAAGCAGGATGGTGGTTGCTGAAGGCGGGGGTGGTTGAGGCAATTTCTTAAAAATAAGACGACAATGATATTTGCTGCATCCATTGAGTTTTCCTTTCACTTGAACACTAAGAAGCCATTGTAGGGCTATTAATTGGCCTAATTTCAGTACTGTAACTCAGGGAATAGGGAAGTCTGAGGAGAGGGAGAAAGATGGGGAATGATAGGTTGGTGGAGCAGTCAGAACACGCAGTGTTTATCGATTAAATGTTCTTGGTGCCCCAAAACAATTACATTTGTAACATCAAAGATCACAGATCATGGAGCCCAGATCACTATAACAAATACAAAAATAATGATGAAAACATTTGAAATATTGTGAGAATAGTAAAATATGCGACCCAGAGACACAATGTCAGCTTGTACTGCTGAAAAATCATGCTGGTAGAGTCGCTTAAGACAGGGTTGACACAAACCTTCAATTTGTACTAAAAATACACAGTAATATCTATAAAGCACAATAAAGCAAAGTGTGATAAAATCACATATTTCTATTACATCAGTATTCTCCAGTCTCCCAGGGGCAGGGTACCCAAGTATTTCAGGGCCTTTAAACCACTAAATGTATATAATTAACTAGCAAATTTACATTCCATAGGTTGAACATTTATTTTTAATTATAAAATATATGTAGCTGTTATAATGAATAAAATATAAACACACTTAGATGTGTTTCTGAATGAAGCAATCATTTAATAGTATTTATAAAGTGCTTACTATATATTGAATTCTTTGGTAGGTAATAGGGATATAAAGAAAAAAATCACCACTTTAAAAGAGCTTCTTATATTTTTCCCTATTTTTCAAAATAACGGATAGACTTATTGGTATATTTTAATTAGATTTTATTTTCAATTAACAAACAAGTACTTTCTCTCCTTCCCACCCATCCCCCCCACAAAAAATAAATAAAATAAACAAAAACTCAGTAACACATATAGATATAGAACAAAAAAATTCCCTCATTGGCCATAACTGGAAAATATGTCACATTCTATATGTTTTCTCCATCATCATTATACCATTATCTCTTCTCTTCTCTTCTCTTCTCTTCTCTTCTCTTCTCTTCTCTTCTCTTCTCTTCTCTTCTCTTCTCTTCTCTTCTCTTCTCTTCTCTCCTCTTCTTTTTTCTTTTGTCTTCTCCTCTCCTCTCCTCTTCTCTTCTCTCCCACCCTCTGTCTCTCTCTGTCTCTCTGTCTCTGTCTCTCTCTGTCTCTCTGTCTCTGTCTCTCTCTGTCTCTGTTTCTCTCTCTCTCTCTCTCTCTCTCTCTCTCTCTCTCTCTCCTTCATAATTCATTCTCTGGAATAATGGTTGATCATAGTGTTGATCAGTCTTTCTTTGTTGTTCATTTTCATAACGCTATTATTAACGTGTATATTAGTCTCCTGGTTCTGCTTTCCATTTTAACAAGAATAGTAAAAATCATATGAATATATCATTAGATTAAAAAAAGGCTTCTAAGAAAATGTAACACCCATTTCAGTGGAGGAAACAACACATTAGGTAGAATTATATAGACATCTCCTTACTATTTTAAGTAATACCTATCTAACACCAAGAGCCAACTCTCTATATAACGAGGATAAACTAGAAACTTGTCCAATAAGAACAAGGCTAAAAAAAGGATATCCTTCATCATCAATGCTATTTGCTTCAGTGTTATAGATGACAGCTAAAAAAAGATAAGAAAAAATTTGAACAAATAAGCACAAAGAGGATTTTTTTGCAGGTGAAATGATGATTTATATCCAGTGCCTTAGAGAGGAAATAAAATTATTTAAATTATAATTTGAAAAAAAAATTGTTGTCAGTTTTGTCCAACTCTTCATGACCCCATTTGGGGTTTTCTTGGTGAAGATACTGGATTGGATTGCCATTTCCTTCTCTAGCTCATTTTATGGATGAGAAACTGAGGCGAACAGGGTTTAGTCTTGCCTAGGGGTATACATCTAGTAAGAGTCAAACTCAGGAAAAGGAATCTTCTGGGCACCAGGCCCAGCACACTATGCACTGCACCACCTAGCTTCCATCAGCAAAGTAGCAAACATAAAATAAATCCACATACATCACAAGAATTTCAGTATATATTTTCTCAGTGAATATATACCAGTATATTATTCCTAGCATGCAAGGGACTTATTTTTTAAGGGGGGCACTTATTCACAAAAAATGTTTGTGAAAGATTAGATTAGATTTGATCTCTATGTTGTATTCCATTTTTGAAATTCTGTGATTGTCTGCTTCAGATCATGTTATTGAATTTGTTTCTTGTTTTTGTTTTTTGGACTTGCAATGTGGTACAGTATTTGAGGCCAGGGTATATGAACTATTCTAGTTCTGAGTCTGACTGACCAAGTGATGCTGAGCTTTTGTACTTCCATCTCTGGCCCAAGCCTCCTCATCTGCTTGATGTGGGATTTGGATTGCAAAAATTCTAAGGTTTTTTTCAACCCTGACAATCTATGATTTGGGGTAATATTAATTGCCTATTAATATTTCACTAATTTCACACTAAATCCCATGTTTTCTTAAGTATCAAGCTTTTTGCTCATCTATGAAAACAAGGCTTACTTATTTACATGGCAATTATAATAAAGTCTTTATGCAACTTAAAGTTGTATTTCTGTCTTTCTTTGCTACCTTATGAAGCTGGGCAAGGACAGGGTTACATAAGATTAGTATGTAAGACTATTGTTTGTTTCTTTGTTTGCCATCACTTTTGTTTTACCTCTGAAATCATGCCCTGTCTACCTTCATTCTTAATTATTAAACCCACCAGTATAAGAAATATTTTTATAAGATGAAATCAAACCCAAGAGTTTATAATACCCAATAGTTTATGAGTCTTCTACTAATACTGAGAGTATGTATGCATGTTTTATTGTCCGTTTTCTGGCACCAGGTTGGTCATTCCAATTATTCAGAGTTTGAGGGCTTTTTAGTGATACTATCACATCTGCTATTGAAGTCATTGGGTGTATTGCTCTGTGGTTTCCCTTTCTCTTACTCTGAATCTATCTATAAATGTCTTCCCATGTTTCTCAGCATTCCTCAATTACATCATTTCTTATATTGCTATAATAGTCCATTCCACTCTATGATTTGTTCTGTTGTTACTTCAAAAATGTTTTAAGTTGCTAGAGTTCAAAGTTGTTTTCTCCCTTAGAGTACTTTCCCATAAGGAATTATTCTAGATCATTTTCAATTTCACTGTAATCACTACCTACTTTCTTTTGAATAATTTCTTATATTTCATTTTTAATCTTTGTCTTAGATATTTCTAAAGAGTATTTTTTTGATCAAGTAACAGGTTCCAGAGGTTATTACTATCACGTATACATAACAGCTTGCTAAGGCTAGAAATTTACAAGGTCTTGAAAGGATCTTGGGATAGACAAAAATTCACTTAATCAATTTTACATTGTGAAGTACTCCAATGTGCCAATGGGTATATGAAATCATTGCTGTGGCCATTCACAACCATTCATACCTCCCCATTGTATGGAATTGGTCTACATCTTCACATAGTTTCATTATATAAGGTATACCCACCATCCTTGGGGGGTACTTCCTTGAGCTCTATTGACACCACATGAACAACTTTAAAGTATGTTGAATACACATTAGTAATTACTCAGTCTCTGCATATAACCAATCACATTCATTTTTTGCTAAGATATTTGGAGCATTGGATTATAAGCTTAGAATTGGAAGGTCCCTTGGACAATACATTATTCAATTCATTTTACAGTTACAAAAAGTGAGAACTACTGAGTTTAAGTGATTTAACCAAGTATAAATGTCTTGTAAATGTTAGATCCAAGACTGGAACTCAGGACCTCTGTATCCAGGTTATTTTTTTTTTCAAGAAATAGACATTTATCCCATTCCTCCTGGATGATTTTTTTTAGTTTCAAAAAGCTTTTATTTGTGGCTCCCCTAAAAGCGAAATATCAGAAAACAATGAACAGCAGAGACACTATTTTATAGTAAAGAAATAGTATTTTTAACCCTTTCTTTACCTTGAGTATACATGCTTTCATCTTATAACGAATATTTAAGACCTGTTTTCCCCACGTCTAGATATGTGACTTTTTTAAAAAGGCATCCCTAATTATTGCACTCCACCATTCCAAGGAAGTTGTGTAAACAGATGCGGCCAATCGTGGTGTCTGCCTCGAAACTGGGGGCCTCATCTCCAAGCACCAGACCTCCGGGCATGGTGGTGGTGGCGAGGGGCATGAGGAGGACCTGACAGAGAAGGAGGAGCCGCAGCCAACATGGGTGCTCATTCGTCTGATTCTTTGTTTTTAATGTGGCTGCCTGCATACACCAACCATGCATCTCTCCAATTTCCTCTTTGGTCATTAAGTTATTAAAAATACCCTACCCATTTTCTGCTCACACCAAAGATTATTCATAGAATATTATTAGTAACTGCTTTCGATTCTTAGATTAAACCAAAATTAACTCTCATTGTGTTTAGGTGAAGGGAACAGCTTAATGACTTTCAATAAGTCTTATCATGTATGAGATTTTAAAAACATAAAATACAGGAATGTAACAATTAGTATTAGGGTTGTAGAGAGATAAATTAATTGACTCAAAAAGCCATCATTGACTCAATCCATCACTGACACCTTCAAAGAAATCAAATCCTATTTCTCTAATTTTAACTCTGATGGTAGAATCACCAATAGTCTGGAAATTAATCCACCATTGTTGTGTAACAATTCATCCTAGGGAGTTTTCTCTCAACTAATAAAAAGTCCTCATGAAGGAAGAACTTACCCAGTAGTCAAGGGCTCTTTTCTGTAACCTTCCCTTCCCTTCCCTTCCCTTCCCTTCCCTTCCCTTCCCTTCCCTTCCCTTCCCTTCCCTTCCCTTCCCTTCCCTTCCCTTCCCTTCCCTTCCCTTCCCGTCTGTCTCTGTCTCTCTCTCTCTCTCTCTCTGTCTCTCTCTCTCTCTCTCTCTCTCTCTCTCTCTCTCTCTTTCTCTCTCTCTTTCACATTTGCTTTCTCTCTCTCTTCCTCTCTCTGTTTCTCTGTCTTTTATAATTTCCTGAAACCCCTTGAGAAGCCCAATCACAGCCTCCCTTCCCCTCCCCTTGAAATCTACATGCTCAGTTTCTTTGCCCCATTAAAACACTATGCCAAAACAGATAGACCAGAACTATAGATTGGACTCTATATCCCTAAGGATGCTGCATTCTTTGTCAGAATGAGACAGAATAGTCAGACTATAATGGTAGTTCTATAGTTAAACTGTAACTATACTTATAACTATGCTTTTGGACTATGGAGAACGAGCTTGAAGATCTCCCCAATTTTATTTGTTATTAGGGAGGGAAAAGTAACAGGTTTTTCCTGCTCTAGACCCATGAATTCATGATCCTATGTACTGTAGTACTCTCAGATGGAACACTGATGTTGTAGGTATGGATTTACTCCATCACTGAGGAAATAATTTCAATTTTTAACCTGCCTTCCCAGACAGACAGGTCCTATGAATTCCTTCGCTGATAGAATACTGAGAATGCACTTAATTCCCACAACAGACATGTCATGCCACCCTATTGGGAGATGGCAAGGGAATTTATTACTGAGTCATAAAAGCCAACTGGTTAAGACAATGGGACGCTAGTTCGCTGTGCTCTGCATGTGTGGGTTCAAATCTCATCCTCCTGACGAGCAGTTTAGGGGCAGATAGGTGAAATAGTAGATAGAATGCCAGACCTGGAGTCAGGAAAACCTGAGTTCAAATCCAGCTTCAGACATTTAATAGCTGTGTGACCCTGTGCAAGTCATTTTATCTGTTTGCTTTTGTCATCTGTGAGATTACCTGGAGAGGGAAATGACAAACTGCTCAAGAATCTTTGACAAGGAAAGCATAATGGGGTTACAAACTACAAATTGATTGAAAACTACTAAATAACAACAAAACTAAATAAATAAAATCAATATAAAATAAATCATACTAGTTCATAAATTCATACAAAACTAAAATTTGAAGAAGCTCCCCATCAATCTTGATCCTCAATATGAAAAGACATAAGTTCACACAAGGTAAAGTAAATTAGATTATTTCATTTTGATCCCAGAACTAGATAACCTTGTTGGCAGGTTGGTAAATAGAGAAGGGGACAGAGAGGACAGAAATGGGGCTTTTTATTGAAGGCAAACAGGAGAACAAATGAAGTGTTTGCATGACTATGATCTATCAGGGGGTGGGGAATGGAGGCCTAGAGTTCATATGTAGCCTTCTAGGTCCTTGGGTGCAGCCTTTTGACTAAGTCAAAGTTTTATAGAACAAATCCTTTTATTAAGGGGATTTGTTCTCTGTGAAATTTGGATTCACTCAAAGGGCAGCACTTGAGGACCTAGAAGGCCACATGTGGCATCAAGGCCTCAGTTTCCCTACACCTGGTATGTGTTCCCCACTGGGATCTAATTGATGAAGACATCATATATTTAAGAAATTCCATCAAAACACAGAATCCCCCTTTGTGAGTTAACTCTTATATTCCCCTATGCTTCCACAGGGGTAGGAGGGAAAAATAATTCCAATCTCTGACCAAACCAAACCTAATTGTACTGAATGATCATTGTGAAGAATATTGCATGGATAAAAGAAATAAAAAGGACCTTATATTTGAAAAGGTAGGCTTTCCTCTAAATACAGATGCCTCCACATCCATGAAGCTTGTCATGAATAGTAGTCCTTTCTTCCTGTAGGAAACATTACTTCTGTTTATCATAGCCCTTTCCCTGCCTATCTCTTTAACATTTATTCTACTCTTCCCTACAATATGTTTATATGGTTAGCCTCATTTGTCCCACTTGATTGCAGCCTTCTTGAGAAAAGGCTTCGATATAGCTTCATTTGGTTCAATGTCTTATATGGTAGAGTGAGATTAGAATAAGGACTGGACCTGTATTTTCGTACATGTGTAAAACTGCCAATAAGATAATCCCTTCTTCAACATACATCAGCACTTTTCTAAAATTTATTGACTTACAAATTTGTCTGGGATACTGAAAGTTTTAGCCAGTCATGCAAGCAACATACCTCAGAAGTCAAACTTGAATTCAGGTTTTCCTGACTGTAAAGTCAACTTCCAAGATTGTACAAAAATTGTGTTTAATAAACTAAAATAAAATAAAAATGAACCATTACTAATCACCAAGTATAATCACCCCTTCCCAATAAGAGTTTTTGGGTGAAAGTGGAGTTGGAGTGGGCGAAACAGTGGAGATATAATTATTGCCTACCTTAAAAAAAGCTAAAATGATAACAATGTATTCTTTTGTTAAAATATTATCAATGATATCTAAACAAACAGCCAAACAATGCATGTTGCATATGCTTACACACACACACACACACACACACACACACACTCATGCACACACGGACACACACATTTGAATGGGGCTTTCTAACATAATCCATGTATGCTGATGTATTTGTAATTGATGTATTTTCTTCTACCTGTCTCCCCACTTTTAATGTGGCTGAAAATAGAATACGCTGATAAAATTCTATGAGGATTTGAATATCTTCTCCCCATTAGTAATGATGAATATAATCAGCAATATCGGCATAATGAAAAAAGAAATTAATATCAGTAGATTACAAAGTACTTAAAGGCAAGGGATATAGCTTAGGTTTCTTAGCAGCAGTTCCATATTTCTTTGCCAAAATGCTAGGAATAATGCAGAAATCCAACAAACATTTAGCTTGTTGTTTGACATGTTGAAAAAAGTGGTTTCTATCAGTTTAATTGATGAATCAATGAACCAGTAGTCAAAGATCATATTTTTACAGAAGTGGATGACCATTGTGGTCATCTAGTACAACCTGCTTATTTTACAAAAAGAAGATCAAAAGGGGCGGAGCCAAGATGGCAGAGAAGAAGCAGGGACTTAAAGGAGTTCTCCCCCAAACCCCTCGAAATGCCTATAAAAAGACTTTAAACAAATTCTAGAGCAGCAGAAGCCACAAAACAACAGAGTGAAGCAGATTTCCAGCCCAAGAAAATCTGGAAGGCTGACAGGAAGGGTCTACCTCGCCATGTTTAGAGTAGGGTGTAGTCCAGCCTGGGCCACACTGGCACAAGCAGGACTGGGGAAGGCCTCAGGGCACTGAATCACTGGCAGCTGTGGCAGTTTCCAGAATTCTTAACCCACAAACACCAAAGAAAACTTCAAAGGCCAATGGGAAAGTTCTCTCAACTGGGTGAGAGAGCAGCATGGTCCGGACACAGCCCCAGCCCCAGGGTGTCAACAGCCACTGCCACAACAGTCACTGCTTCTGAAACTCTTGGCCTACAGACAGTGAAAAAACTGAGGGACTGATCTGGTTGGCAGTCCTGGGTGGTGGTCCTGGGGTGAGGAGGAGGGCTGGTATGGTAGAGCTTGTGATGGCTGTGGAGAAGGAACCCTTCTTGCAGTTCCAGGGCAGAAAAGAGTGCTTGTAGTTGCTCATGGACCAGAGCTCAGGCCAGGAGAACAGTAAACACCCCTCTTTTCATCATGCCACATTGGAGAATCTGAGAATTTACAGATCCCTACAGATCTCTCTGAAAACAGCTGCACAAAACTCCTGAAACTCGGGGCAATACACCCTCAACTTAACAAAGCGCTCAAAAGTCAAATAATTGTCTGGGAAAATGAGCAAAAAGGGGAAAAAGAATAAGACTATACAAGGTTACTTTCTTGGTGAAAATATATTTTCTTATACACTTAGTGATGAAAAACATCAAGGCCTGAAGGCAGAGGAGGACAACAATAATCAAGACTCCTACATCCAAAGTCTCCAAGAAATATACAAATGGTCTCAGGCCATGGGAGAGATTAAAAATGATTTTGAAAATCAAGTAAGACAAATGGAGGAAAAATTTGGAAGTGAAATGAGAATGAGGCAAGAAAATCATGAAAAATGAGTCAACAGCTTGCTAAGAGAGACCCCAAAAAGGCTGAAGAAAGTAACACCTTTGAAAATGGAATAACCCAAATGACAAAGAGGTTCACAAAGCCAAGGAGGAGAATAATGCCTTGAGAAGCAGAATTGGCCAAATGAAAAAGGAGTTTTGAAAGCTCACTGAAGAAAATAATTCCTCAAAAATTTGGAATGGGGCAAAGGGAAGCTGATGAAATATGAGAAATCAAGAAATTATAAAACAAAACCAAAAGAATGAAAAATTGAAGGAAATGTGAAATATCTCATTGGAAAAACAGCTGACATGGAAAATAGATCCAGGAGACATACTTTAAAAATTGTTGGACTTGATACTAAAAAAAAAGAGTCTAGAAATCATCTTTCAAGAAATTTTCAAGGAAAACTGCCCTGATATTCTAGAACCAAAGGGTAAAATAGAAATGGAAAGAATCCACCAATCACCTCTTGAAAGAGATCCCAAAAGGAAAACCCCCAGGAATATTGTAGCCAAATTCCAGAATTACCAGGTCAAGGAGAAAATATTACATGCAGCTAGAAAGAAACAATTAAGGTATTGTGGAAACACAAGTAGGCTAATGCAAGATTTAGCGTCTTCTACACTAAGAGATTGAGGAGCTTAGAATATGATATTCTGGAAGCCAAAGGAACTAAGATTAAAACCAAGATTCACCTACTCAGCAAAAATGTGTATAATATTTCAGGGGAAAAATGGAATTTCAATGAAATAGAGGACTTCTAAACATTCTTGTTGAAAAGACCATAACTGAATAGAAAATTTGACTGTCAAATACAAGAATCAAGAGAAACATGAAAAGGTAGGGATAGAGAAGGCATAAGGGACTTATTAAAGTTGAACTGTTTACATTCTAAGATGGAAATATGATATTTGTAACTCTAGAGAGATCTTTCTCAGTATTATGGTAGTTGGAGGGAATATGCTTAAATATATACATATGTACATACATATGTATGCATGTCTGTGAATGCATATGTATGTCTGTGTGTACACATACATATACACACATACACACATGCACCCTCCCACACATATACATACATGTGTGTATTTACATATATAATTATATACAAACATATATCATAGTGAATATGTGCGTGTGTATATGTTTGTATTTATATATAGACAGAGGGCACAGGGTGAGCTGAATATGAAAGGATGATACCTAAAAAATAAAATTAAGTGTTGACAGGAGTGTACTGAGCAAAAGAGAAAGGGAGAGGTAGAATATAGTAAATCATTTCATATAAAAGAGGCAAGAAAGAACTTTTACAATGGAGGGGAGGACAGGGTAGGTGAGCTTTACTCATATTGGATTTGGCTTAAGGAGGTAATAACATACAAACTCAACTGGGTATGGAAATCTATCTTACCATACAGGAATGCAAGGGGAAGTAGATAAGAGAATGGAGATAATAGAAAGGGTGGCACAGTTGGGGAAGGGGCAATCAGAAGGAAATGTTTTTGTGGAGGGACAGGTCAAAGGAGAGAACAGAATAAATGTAGGTTGAGAGGGGATAGAGGGTAATACAGTTAGTCTTTCACAGAATGACTGTTAGGTAAATGTTTTGCATGACTACATATGTATAACATATACCAAATTGCTTGCTTTCTCAAGGGGAAAAGGCAGGGAGGGGAGAGGATATGCAACCGAAGGCTTTAAAAATGAATGTTAAAAATTGTTTTTACATGCAAGTGGGAAATACGATAAACAGGCAATGGAGTATGCAAATCTATCTTGCCCTACAGGAAAATCTCCCATAAGAGAAGGGGGTTGGGCGTAATAGAAGGGAGGACAGATAGGAGGAAGAGTTAGTCAAAATATATGCTGTCATGCAGTGGGGGGAAAGGAGAGATGGGGAGAAAATTTGGAATTCAGAATCTTTTGGAAGCGAACATGGGAAACCGAAAATAAATAAATTTACATTTAAAAATGAAGACCCAAGGTCCATAGAGGTTAAGGTAATTGTTCAATGTCACAGAAGTATTATATAGTAGAGCCAGTCTAGGTCTTCTGACTAGAAATTCAGAAACCTCTCCACTCAAAGGATATCTCTCAAGAATGAAATTCAAAATAACTAGAAGATATGCAGAAACAATGAAGAGGAAAGCAGGAACTCATCTAAAGATAAAAATGTGCATCCCTTTTAATGCACAGGGATTTCAATGACCAACTGAAGACTTTTTTTAAATTGTGATTTAATTATTTGCTTCACAAGAAAATTCACCTTCTCCATTCCCAACCTCCCTATCCCTCATTGAGAAAGCAGTGAAAAATCCATGCTACGAACATGTATAGTTAAGCAAAATAAATTCCCATTTTGACCATGACTACCATCATCACCACTATCAACAACAGAACAACGTAGTCTCACTCTGTACTCTGATTCATCCCTTCTCTATCACAAGGTCAATAGTATGTTTTATCATAGATCCTATGAAATAATGTTTACTTCTAGCATTGATAAGTGTTCTGAAGTCTGTAAAATTTGTTTGTCTTCATGATATTATTATACAAATAATTATCTTGCTTCTGCTCAGTTCATTTGGCCTCATTTCATACATGACTTACCAGATTTCTCTGAAACCATTCCCTTCTTCATTTCTTAAAGCACAATAGTACTTGATAACATTTATATATTGTACTTCTTTAGCCATTCCCAAGATGATGGGCACCTACTTAGTTTTCCATTCTTTGACACTAAAGAAGTAAATGTTATAAATATCATTGTATGTTTGGGTCCTTTTCTTCTTTCTTTCATATATTTGGGGTATAGATGTTGTAATGGTATGACTGAGGACTGAGTGATGTCCATGCCAACAGTTTAAAATCTTTTTGACCATATTTCCAAAACCCTTTCCAGAATGACTAAAAAATTCACAGTTCCAATAACAAATGCATTACCGTACACATTTTCCCATGGCCCCTTCAGAATTTCTCATTTTTCCTCTTTTTTAATCAACTTTGCCAATCTAATGGGTGTGAGATGGAAACTTGGACTTGTTTTATTTTGCATTACTCTAATTATTACTGATTTAGAAAAAATATGTATACTTATATGCATACCTATGCATGCACATACATATATGTGTGTACATGTATATATTTATATATATGTATATATCCGTGCATGTATATATGTGTGTGTATATGCATATCTATATGCATATGTGTATGCATTTGTATTTATGTGTGTATGTATATATGTATGTGTGTACATCTCTGTATTGATAGATACATAGGTATAGAGCTAGCTAGCTAGAGATATAGGTACAGATATAGATATAGATAGATTGATAGATCGATAGATAGATATAGATCTATATCTGCCTCTATCTCTATAATGATATCCATATCAATATTGATATATAGCTATTGATAGTTTGGACTTCTTCCTTTGAAAACTGTTCGTGTTTTTTGCCTCTTGATCAATTGGAGAATGGCAAAGACAGATAAATGTATGTGTGTATGTGTGTGCATGCATATGTGTGTATATATACACATACATGTGTGTATACATGTATGGATGTATGTGTGTATGTATACATATGTATACATACATTCATATATACACATAATGTGTATGTGTTTCTACACATCCAGAAGGAAATAAGGGCGGATGATTGATAGTTTAAAATCTTATAAACATTCTCTAGGAACATTACAGATGTGCTGAAGCTAAGAAATCAACTGAGGTAAACAATGCTGAGGATAAAACAGGGCTAGGAGTTAACTTTTCAAAACTCCTTCACGAAAAAGGGGGGATTTAAAAAGGGAATAAATTTCTTATCTCTTCAGTGGATCTGTGTGGTATATTAACAATGGAGTATGGAGATCGTGATGTGAGTGATCTTCAGCTTGGGGAATGTCAGGTAAATCTAGATAATTGGGAATTGTTACCCCCTAAAAAGGAGGAAGCAAAAAAGACATTAGCAATGTATCTGCAATAACCTGAATTATTACATATATGATAAAATACTGGGATGAATGGATAGTTCTATCCCAGTATACTGAAAGTATTTGCTGATGTGATTACTGAACTGGGGTCAGTGATATTTAGCAAGACAAGGAGAATGAGAGTGGTACCATAAGAGTGAAGCAGGGTTAGGCTCCTTATTTTCAAATTAAGAGAAGGAACTTTCTTGACACTGTATACAGGTCAGTGAATTCAAGAATGCATTATTTAACAGGATGCTTTGTGAACATTTAGAGAAGAAGGTGATGAACACTTTGGGATAACAGTTTCATAAAGAATAGCCAGTGTCCTTTTGATCTCATTTCCGCATATGAAAACATTACCAGCCTGGTGGATTAGGAGCTTTCTGTAGACTTAATGGGCTTGCCAGTGAGACATTTGACAAATCTTCTCATCATGTACCTGTGGAGATGATGAAGTATTGTCTAATTTATCATATGGGAAGGTTGCTTAAGGAAATGGCTGAATAGTTATGCCCCACCCCAAATGCTCAACCCAATACAATGAGTACAAAAGATGTATCATTGAAAATTTTCTAGCAAATTTTTTATCAATTTATTTCAAAAAGGCAAAGAGGGTGGCACCCCATCACTGCGAAGATAACACAAAAAAGAGAAAGAAAACTCATGTGCTAACATTGTGCTACCCAAAGAGGTTGTGCGTTTGTCCTTCTTTTTCAAAAAGAGGACCATGACATCACAGAAATAATGGGAAACTTTGATTTGAGTGAGGGAGAGCTGTGCAAGCTCACCAGCCTCACTTTCTCCTCCAGAGCCATTTGGGTCCAGTAGCTTGATATTCATCAGGATGACTGGCAATCAACCAGGATGCAATGGGAGACCCTGGCCCTTTTAGGCTCAAACTTTTTCATGTTCTCACTTAGAGTGAGGTAATGCCGATTCAGTGACTAGGCCTCTTCATTTCCCTGATGTCTTGGTCCTCTTCAAAAGAACAAACACAACCTTTGAGTAGGCTGAGCTGCCTGAAAGGGGACCCAGCTAGTTGGGTAACTCAATTCATCCTCTCCCTCTCCCTCTCCTTTTCCTTCTCCTTCTACTCTCCAAAGGAAGGTAACTTTTGATGGCCAGAAGTGGAACACTTAACTTGGGGTTTACCAGCTAGATTCCTTCCTTCCTTCTTTCTACAAAACCTTAAACCCACTTCACTCTGAATTTCATGAATAAGTCACTGCCCAAGCTCTACTTAATGGCTGCATTTTGGGCCCTCTGGCATAAAGTGAATGTCGACGGTAACTGTTATTCTTTTGAACAGCAACCACGAGGGTCTTCCCCTCCTAATTTAATATTTTTTCCTTTTTTCTAATTAATTAAAGGGACCTCAAAAAACTCTGTGCTGGTATAATGGGCTGATTACATATAATACACATATATTTGTATATATATACATATATTACATATGTTTCTAATATATAAATATGTGTATTTGTATGTAATATTTATTAGAATTTTTTGTCTATATTATGTGTATATATATAGTGTGTGTGTGCGTGTGTGCGCGCACGTGTGTGTGTGTGTGTGTGTGTGTGTGTGTGTGTGTGTGTTTAATTCTGTGGTATATGGGTATTCAGGGAGGACTAACACCTCAGGTGTCAGGGTTTGCCAAGACCTTTTCAGGGCAGCTCATACACCTTTGGTTTCTATCTCTCATCTAACTCTCACCTGTTGCTACAGGAAGCTATAGCATGCACAGTTGCCAAACCCCAGTAAATCATCTTGGCAGCCAGGCTAAACCAAGGTAAGAGTAACCAACAAGTCTCAAAATCATCAGTGAGCTAGGAGGATATCTACTCCAAGTGTGTGAAGACTTCTCCCAGTGGGAGGAGAAAATGAGAACAATTCTTCCAACACCCAACATGGCTGAAACACATGTTATGGAATGCTCAGAGCTTGGTCAGACATCGAAGACACCAAAGTTATCCACTGAATCCCAGGCCATCACCAGTTGTCTTGACTTTTGTCTTGCCACTGCACTTTGCCCCAGGAGAGTGGGGCTGACAACTTTGGGCAACTCTACTTCATTTAGTTCAATTCAAACACAAGTCAAGATAGCACGCCATGATGTCATTGATCATCTTCAAAAATGAAAGAGAAGCAACAGCAACACATTATTCTAATATATATTTATATGCCAAATTAACTAACGGCCAAAAGACATGAGTAGACAATTTTTAGAGAAAGAAGTCAACCATGCTTATGTCTTATAAGGAGAAAAACACCTCCAAATCCTTAATACTTACAGAAATGTAAATTAGAACAATTTTGAGATTTGACGTCGCGCTACCATATTAACAAAAATGACACAATGGAAAATTATAAATCGTGGAGAGGATGTAGGAAAATAGGTATATTAATACAACATTGCTGGAATTATGAAACAGTCAAAATATTCCTAGAAGAAATTAGGAACTATATCCCCAAAGCAATAGAACTTTCCATACTTTTTGAACCAGTGAAACCTATTGTAGGTCCCAATGAAATTTTTAAAAGAAGTGCAAAGGGATTCATATTATAAATATATAATATATATATATATATGTATATATATATATATAGTAGCAACATGTATGTGTATGATTGAAACCTAAGAGGATGTCTATCAATTGTGGAATAACTGAACAATTATAGTATATGAATGTGATGAAATGCTCTTTTAATGTAAGAAATGAAGATGATGGATTCAGAAAAAAAAACAACTTGGAAGACTTTTATGAACTAATGAGCATAACCATAATAATACAACATTACAATAACACAAAATAATGAACACAATAATAATTACTTTATTAAATTAAATTGTTATTAATAATAATAATAGTAAAAATAATCAACTTTGAAAAACTTGGTAACTGATAAACACAATGCCCCACCAAAATTCCAAATGACTCAAGAGGAGATATGCTAATAACCTCCACATAGAGAGCTAATGAATAAAGAGTATATATTGAAACATGTTTTCTTCTTTTTCTGGCTTTTTTGTTGAAACATGGTTGTTGCAGAAACTTATTTTGCTAGACAATAATTTTAATAGGCTTTATTTTTCTTGCATCCTCAGTAGGTGAGAACAGGGGGAGAGGAAAAGACATGGAGATAATTTTATAATAAAATTTTAAATCACTTTCAATTCTGGGAATCAGATGCTATCAACCTGGACCTATCATAAATTACTATGCCCTCTGATTAACATCCCCAGTGCTCTAGGTTATACCATTCTTAGTCTGAAGTGATATCACTCATGAAACCAGAACATATCTACATAAATTCGACATGTTAAATGAGCTTTGCACACTAACTTATGCTTTATACTCCGTGGAGTAACAGCCACATTAGTTTCAATAGCCCAAAAAGTGATGGCAATTTGATGGAAAGAAACTAATTCTTCTTAAGAAAATACTCTAGGCATAAAAGGGAAGAGTATTTTAAATTTGATTTCAGATCACCCTATCATCAGATAAAATTTTACTCAAAATTTTATGTACTCTTTCTCTTCCACTGTCATCTGTCCTAGTCTTCTATGGAATTCCAATTTTCTTAGGTCTACTAAATGGTTATAGAAAAAAGCCCTTCATTTCCTTTGTTCAATAGGAAAAAAGTCACTAAGAATGTAACACTGATAAAACAATGGCCATAATGGGAAATAATATTTATATATAACATCTACCACGTGCTGTTAAGTGTTTTACATATATTATCACATTAGATACTCACAAAAACCCTGAAGATAGGTGCTATTAATATGCCAATTTTAAAGCCAATGAAATTGAGGCAAATCACTTTTTCTAGGTCACATAGCTAGGAAGAGTCTGAGGCCAGATTTGAAGTCAGGGCTTTCTAACTCCAAAGTTAAACTCTGTGCACTGTGACATTTAGCTGCCCCCACTACGGCACTATAGTACTCAACTGTTTACAAAATGCTTTCACGTATTATTTCATTTAAGCCACAGATACTACAGAATAGTTGAGTACTACAGAGAGCCGTTTAATCTTTCTGAATTCCCTCACTTCTAAAGTAGTGTTAATGATACTAATATTGTTATGTTCACTACATTGTTGAGTGGCAAATATTTTATAAATCACAAAATATTGTTATAATTCATATCATCCTAATATTTTTGATGGAGTTCAAATAGAAATAATCTTAGAGCAAGTCAATATCCTGAGTTAAAGGTAGGTGCTAACTGATTGTTTAACGAATGAAATAATGATTTGGTAAAATCAAAGTAGCAATAACTATAAGTGAGAAAGGAATAAAGGGAAAAGCACTTCAGTCTCCTAAAGAGAGGACCACAAAATATAGGAGAAAAAGGATGCAGAACTATTTTGGCCAGTGTTCTTGCAAAAAATGTATTTCTTACCTCCAGTAGACAAAGCACAGGAAAATTTAACGAAGACTAACATTACCTATTCTGTGCCTTGGCCTCAACTTCCATTATCGGCGATGAGATTTCAAGCATATTGTAACATATTAACTAGTTAACACCCACGGCTCACTTGGTTCATCATCGTGAACTTATAACTCTTACTCTTTCCTTTGAAACTGACAGTATCTTAACTTTGAAAATTTGCCCCCAAAGTGGGTCAAGTGAGTGTTTTGATATCTTAGGGTGACCTATGTGACTGCTGAGAAAATGATCCCCGGAAGACATTGAGACAAAAATCATATTATGTGAAAGATCATTCAATATTAATTAAGACAATATTTAGAACATTAGGCTCCATATTTATACATGATGCCCTCTGGCAAAGTGGTCTATGGTTCTGCATCCACTAAAAACTTAGAGCAGATGAACCCTCCCTCATGTGTATATGCTCTTACTACGCATGCAGAGGATGCAATTATTTGAAAGCAAGGAAATTTAATGATGTGCGATCAGATGAAAAGGCATGGTGTGCCACATCTGTATAATGATGTATAACATCTGTATAGATGTCACAAACTAGAATCTTTTAGAAGAATGGGCACAAGTAGAAAATACGTCTGTTGAGGCACAGATACACAGAAACTTTTCACCAGCATCAAAACATAGAGGGTCAACACACGTCTCTAGTAGACTAGAGTGGTTCCATTGTTTCTTTGCCTCTCGTACACACTTTCTACGTATCTCACTTGGGGTACAGTCATCCATGAGTGTAATGTCTGCGGGCAAGAAGACATGGTTTGTGGTTTCTGCTGCATGCGCTCATTGACATTACGGGCTTTGTTTCATGAGATTAGAAGAAATAAATCACATTCTTATATTGTCACTGGTGGATAGGGCCCTGCAAGTCCATTGTCTCTACAGGTCATTGCTAGCGGAGTGGTTTCACTTGCAATAAACTTTTGTAGATTCTCTCTTCCAATTCCTTACACAGTCAGAATCCTTAGGAACATTACCACCCCTTCCCCAGAAGAAGGAAATTGACTCGTCCATATCACTTTCCACAGACAGAGCAGAGATTTCATCAACAATCTTCTGCAGAGGTTTCTTAGGGGGTGGAATGAAGAAGACTGAGTAAAAGCAAGGACTTGCTTGACCTCTCCCCCAAAACGTGCCAAATACCTGTAAAAAATAACTGAACAAATTCTAAAGTAGCAGAATGCACAAAATAACAGTGTGAAACAAATTTCCAGCCCAGGAAAACCGGGAAGGTTGACAGAAAGGGTCTGGTACACTGAGGCTGGGAGTCAACAGTTTGCTCACGGAGACCCAAAAATGCTGAAGAAAATAACACATTTAAAAATAGACTAACCCAAGTGGCAAAAGAGATCCAAAAAGCAAATGAGAAGAAGAATGCCTTGAAAAGCACAATTTGCCAACAGGAAAAGGAGGTCCAAAAGCTCACTGAAAAAAAGAATTCCTTAGAAATTTTTTTTTAAATCATTATTTATTTATTTAATATTTTTAGTTTTAAGCATTAATTTTCACAAGAGTTTGAAGCACAAATTTTCTCCCCATTTCTACCCTCCCCCCCACTCCAAGATGGCCTATATTCTGATTGCCCCATTCCCTGGTTAACACTCCCTTCTGTCACCCCACTCCCACCCATCCCCTTTCCCCTTACTTTCTTGTAGGGCAAGAAAGATTTTTATGCCCCATTGCCTGTATATCTTATTTCCTAGTTGCATGCAAAAAAAATTTTTTTATGATCTGTTTTTAAAACTTTGAGTTCCAAATTCTCTCCCCTCTTATCTCCCCACACACCCGCCCTAAAATGGGAAGCAATTCAACATAGGCCACATGTGTATCATTATGCAAAACCCTTCCACAATAATCATGTTGTGAAAGACTAACTATATTTTGTTCCTTCCTATCCTATCCCCCTTTATCCAATTTTCTCCCTTGACCCTGTCCCTTTTCAAAAGTGTTTGCTCTTGATTACCTCCGCCCCTATCTCTCCTCCCTTCTATCGTCCCCCCTTTTTTATCTCTTTCCTCCTTCTTTCCTGTGGGGAAAGATACCCAATTGAATGTGTATGTTATTCCCCCCTCAGGTCAATTCCAATGAGAACAATATTCACTCATTTCCCCTCATCTATCCCCTCTTCCCTCCCAACAGAACTTCTTTCTCTTGCCACTTTTATGAGAGATAATTTACCCCATTCTATCTCTCCCTTTCTCCCTCTCTCAATATATTCCTCTCTCATTCCTTAATTTGATTTTATTTTTTCGATATTAATCCATTCATATTCAACTCTCCAAGTGCCTTCTGTCTATATATATGTATATATGTGTATACAAACATGTATGTATGTATGTATGTATGTGTATACATATACACACACACACATATATATATATATATATTCCATCCATCTATCTTAATACTGAGGTCTCAGGAAATATACAGATCATCTTTCCATGTAGGAATGTAAATAAAACAGTTTAACTTTAGTAAGGCCCTTATGATTTCTCTTTCTTGTTTACCTTTTCATACTTCTATTGATTCTTGTATTTGAAAATAAAATTTTCTATTCAGCTCTGATCTTTTCACTGAGAAAGCTTGAAAGTCCTCTATTTCATTGAAAATCCATATTTTGCCTTGGAGCATGATACTCAGTTTTGCTGGGTAGGTGATTCTTGGTTTTAATCCTAGGTCCATTGACCTCTGGGATATCATATTCCAAGCCCTTCGATCACTTAATGTAGAAGCTGCTAGATCTGGTATTATTCTGATCGTGTTTCCACAATACTCAAATTGTTTCTTTCTGGCTACTTTCAGTATTTTCTCCCTGATCTGGGAGCTCTGGAATTTGGCGACAATATTCCTAGGAGTTTTCTTTTTGGGATCTTTTTTCAGGAAGCAATCAGTGGATTCTTTTAATTTCTATTTTACCCTCAGGCTCTTGAATATCAGGGCTGTTCTCCTTGATAATTTCTTGAAAGATGATATCTAGGCTCTGTTTTGATCATGCCTTTCAGGTAGTCCAATAATTTTAAAATTATCTCTCCTGGATCTATTTTCCAGTTATGTGCTTTTTCCAATGGGATATTTAACATTGTCTTCCATTTTTTCATTCCTTTGGTTTTGTTTTATAATATCTTGATTTCTCATAAAGTCACTAGCTGTCACTTGCTCCAATCTAATTTTTAAGGTGGTATTTTATTCAGTGGTCTTTTGGACCTCCTTTTCCATTTGGCTAATTCTGCCTTTCAAGGCATTCTTCTCCTCATTGGCTTTTTGGAGGTCTTTTTTTGCCATTTGAGTTAGTCTGTTTTAAGGTGTTATTTTCTTCAGTATTTTTTGGGTCTCCTTTAGCAAATCATTGACTTGTTTTTCATGGTTTTCTTGCATCACTCTCATTTCTCTTCTAAATTTTTTCTCTACTTCTCTTACTTGCTTTTCCAAATCCTTTTTGGGTTCTTCCATGACCTGAGACTAGTTCATGTTTTCCTTGGAGGCTTTTTATGTAGGCTCTTTGACTTTGTTGACTTCTTCCGGCTGTATGTTTTGGTCTTCTTTATCACCAAAGAAAGATTCCAAAGTCTGAGTCTGAATCTGAGTCTGTTTTCACTGCCTGGCCATGTTCCCAGTCAACTACTTGACCCTTGACTTTTTCATTTGGGTGTGACTGCTGGTAGAGTAGATAGTACTTTGTCCAAAGCTTGAGGGCCTGCAGTGGTGTTTTCAGAGCTATCTCTACACAGCAAGCTTTGCCACACCAGCTCTCCCCCTCCCCCAAGAACCACAAACCCAGACCACAACGCAGATCTTAAGCAGGCTCTGCAGCCCTGTTCTGTTCTGCCACTTAATTCCTCCCACCAGATGGGCCTGGGGCCGGAACCAACCGCAGCTGTAGTTCTGTCCTCAGAGCTGCACCACCTTGGCTACCCCCAGGGCAGTGGCCGAACTGCCCACTCCTTTAATTCTGTCCCTGCAGCTTTCCCCACTAACCTTATCTGTTGTCTTTATTGTTTATGGGTTGAGAAGTCTGGAAACTGCCACAGCTCACTGATTCAGGGCGCTAGGGTCTGTTCCGCTTGGCTCCCAGTCTGGTCGGTCCTGGTAGAGCCCATGCTGGGCTCTGCTCCACTCCACTCCCAGCTTTGTGTGATAGACCCTTCCCCACGACCATCCAGGCTTTCCTGGGCTTGATACCTGCTACCGTCTGTTATTTCGTGGCTTCTGAAGCTCTAGAATTTGTTCAGAGCCATTTTTGTAGGTTTTTGGAGTGACCTGGTTGGGGGAGCTCATGCAAGTGCCTGCTTTCCCGCTGCCATCTTGGCTTTCCACCTAGAAATTTAAATAGAGACCTTTTGGGGGGTGGGTGGCGGAGCCAAGATGGTACTGTGAAAGGAGGGAACTACTGGAGCTCTCTCACAAATTCTGTGAGATACGTCTAAAAAAGTGAATCTGAGCAGATTTGAGAGAGTTAGAAGCCATTAGTAGACTGAGAGGGGTAGGAGGGCTGGGATGTGGAATGGTACCAAATCACACCAACCTGGAACAACAGAGGAACTCAGCCAGTGCACCAGTCCAGGAGAGCTCTGGGTGAGCAAATCACGAGAATAGGAGCAGACACAGGGCAGACTTACCGTCTATAGTGGTGATTGAGTCCCAGGCCTCTCAACCCAGGACGGGAGTCTGTTGGAGCTTAGGGAGACACCAACACAGAGCCTGCAGCCACACAAACAGCTACTGCGGAGGCCTCCAACTCACAGACTAAAGATTTGACACCCACCTTCTTGAACATCAGGGAACCAGGTAAATTGTCTCTCCCTCCATTCCTCACCAAGAGAATACACCCATAGGAGAAGGAGAGAAGCCAGAACTGTGGCCTTAGTAGCCTTTTAGCAAGAGAAGTTGGGGAGATGGTACTTCTTGTGGTGGCAGAAGGAGACTAGTGCAGGAACAGAGGAGTAGCAGCAGGCCCCACCTCAACAGTATAATGAGAGTTACTGAGCCCCAAGGGTGTGGAACTAGCAAATGTCAACAGCAGGACACCAGACATGCCTGTGCACAGCCAGGGGAAGTGGCAGACACCAGCACAGGCAACAGCTGAGACCACCTGCACTGTAAAGCAGTCCTGGGAAAGAGGAGACCTCCAGCTGCTAGACCACCCCTCCCCCACACCTAAGGAAATCAGAGGGCATAGCACACCAAGCCAGTGAGCAGGTCCACAGTTCCCAACACAAAAAATTTGGGACAGAGCCCCCTGAACCCCAGAAGCAGAGATCCACTTTAGAAGCCAGGAGAAAAAAAAACACCATGAAAAAGCACACTAAAAAGCCAAAGACCAATGATTCCTATTATGGAGACAGGGAAGATCAAAATACCAATTCAGAAGAGGACAACAAGGACACTATACTCACATCTGAAAGGCTCAAAAGGGAATGTGAACTGGTCTCCAGCCCAAAAAGCATTCCTGGAAGAACTCAAGGAGGACTTTAAAAACCAAATTAGGGAGGTAAAAAAAAATGAAAAAAAATCATTGAGGAAAACAAATCATTAAAAGGTAAAATTGGGGAATTGTTTAAGGAAAATCAGAATATAAACAGAGAAATTGTCTCATTGCAAAGTAAAATCAACCAAATGGAAAAGGAGATAGAGAAGACAAAGGAAGAAAACAGAACATTAAAAATTAGAATTGTGCAAGTTGAAGCTAATGACTGTATGAGATATCAAGAAGTACTAAAACAAAATGTAAAGAACGAAAAAATACAAGAAAATGTGAAATATCTGATTGGAAAAACAACTGACCTGGAAAAGAGATACAGGAGAGACAATCTAAGAATTATTGTTCTACCAGAATCCATGATGAAAAAAAGATCCATGACATGATCTTCGAGGAAATTATCAAAGATAACTGCCCAGAGGTCCTAGAACCAGAGGGTAAAATAGTAAATGAAAGAATCCACTGATCACCCCCTGAAAGAGACCCGAAATTGAAAACTCCAAGAAATATTATAGCCAAATTTCAGAATTAAAAAGTCAAGGACAAAATACTGCATGCAGCCAAAAAGGAGCAATTCAAATACTGTGGAACTACAGTCAGGATCATGCAGGATCTCTTAGCTTCTACATTAAATGACAGGACAAATTGGAATATGATATTCTGAAGGGCAAAGGAGCTGGGACTACAACCAAGGATCAACTACCCGGCAAAACTAAGCATAATTTTTCAGACAAGGAGATGGACATTCAATGAAATAAGGGAATTCCAGACCTTCCTGATGAAAATGCCAGAACTCAATGGAAAATTCAATCTTCAAACACAAAACTCAAGAGACACATAAAAAAGTAAATAAGGGGAAAATACTCCCACAAACCTTATTAATCAATAGGGTCAAATTACTTATATCTTTATATAGGATTATATCATCTTATGTATGTTATACATATACATATATATACGTATATATATACATATATACGTATATATATACGTATATATATACACATATATATACGTATATATATATATATATATATATATATATATATATGTATGTATAAATGTCAATCTTTTCCCCATGCTACTTCTTCCCTCCCTTCTGACCACACCCCTCCCTTTTTCCCCCTGTTTCCTCTCCTACTGCCTGTAGGACAAGTTAGATTTCTATACTTATCAGGGTTTGTTATTCTCTTCTTGAACCAAATGCTATGAGAGTAAAGCTCAAATACTGCTCTTCTCCCTCCCTTCTTTCCCTCTACTACAATAGGTTTTTGTGCCTCTTCATGTGATGTAATTTACCCTTTTCTACTACCCCCTTACCTCTTCTCCCATAACCATCCTTTTATATCTCTTACTTATATTTTTAACATTATATTAGTTATTTTATACTGATACCCATAGTCTATGAATATCCCTTTCAATTGTCATAATAAGTATAATATTCTCAAGATTGACATATATGTGAAACATATATAAAACAAAATAATCCTGTGTAAGGATGTAACTAATTATTCTTATTTATTAACTTTGTTTTTTCCCCCATTTACCTTTTTATGTCTTTCTTGAATTTTGTATTTGGAGATCAAATTTTCCATTGAGGTCTGGCCTTTTCATCAGGAAGTTCTGCAATTCCCTTATTTCATTGAATGTCCATCTCCTTGTCTGGAAAATTATGCTCAATTTTGCTGGGTAGTTGATCCTTGGCTGTAGTCCAAGCTCCTTTGCCTGTCGGAATATCATATTCCAATTTTTCCTGTCGTTTCATGTAGAAGCTGAAGGATCCTGTGATCCTGACAGTAGTTCCTTGATATCTGAATTGTATCTTTCTAGCTGCTTGCAGTATTTTCTCCTTGACCTGGTAGTTCTGGAATTTGGCTATAATATTAGTTGCAGTTTTCAATTTGGGATCTTTTTCATGGGTTGATCGATGGATTCTTTCGATGACAAATTTTCCCTCTGGTTCTAGGACCTCCAGGCAATTTCCCTTAAGGATTTCATGTAATATACTGTCCAGGCTCTTTTTTTCATTGTAGCTTTCAGGTAGACCAATAATTCTTAGATTGTCTCTCCTGGATCTATTTTCCAGGTCAGTTTTTTTTTCCAATCATATGTTTCACGTTTTCTTCTGGTTTTTAATTCTTTACATTTTGTTTGGCTGATTCTTGATATGTTATAGAGTCATTAGCTTCTACTCGCCCAATTACAATTTTTAATGTTTTGTTTTCTTCCTTTATTTCTCTAACTTCTTTCCCATTAGGTTAATTTTACTTTTCAATGAGATGTTTTCTCCATTTATATTCTGATTCTCCTTAACCAATTCACCGATTTTGCTTTTTAAAAGTTTGTTTTCCTCTGTAATTTTTTTTTCCATTTTTTGTTTTACCTCCCTAATTTGGTTTTTACTGTCCTCCTCAAGTTCTTCCAGCAATGCTTTTTTGTCTGGAGACCAGTTCACTTTCCCTTTTGAGGTTTCAGCTGTGGGTGTAGTGTCCATGCTGTCCTCTTCTGAATTGGTATTTTGATCTTCCCTGTCTCCACAATACGACTCAATTGTCTTTGAAAGCTTCTTGCCATTCTTTTACATGGTGGTTTTTTTTTCCTCCTGGTTTCTGAAGTGAATTTCTGCTTCTGTGGCTCAGGGGGTTCTGTCACAAGTTTCTTGTGTTGGGATCTAGATTTATGTGCTATGGCCTCTGATTTTGTTAGGTGTGGGGGAGCAGTGGTCTGCCTGCTGGGAGTGTCCTCTTCCCTAGGACTGCTCTGCAGCAGAGGTGGTCTCAGCTTGTGTCTGTGTTGGTGTCTGCCACTTCCCTTGGCTGTGCAAAGCCAAGTCTGGGGTCTTGGCATTGATGTTAGTTAGCTCCACCCCCTGGGGCTTGGTTATTCTTGTTGTTCTGCTGAGCTGAGGGCTACTGAGACACCTCTCTTCCTGCACTAGTCTCCTTCTGCCACCGCAGGAAGGGCCCTCTCCCCCACTTCTCTCACTACTGAAGCCTCACTTCTGGCTGCTCTGTTTCTCCTGAGGTATTATTCTCTGGATTTATTCAAGGGAGGGATAAGAGCCATTTAGCCTGCCAATCATGGCTCCTGTGAATCCAAGAAGGTGACTTTCAAACGTTTAGACTGTGGGTTGGAGGCCTCTGGGCTAGCTGCTCCTGTGGCCACAGCCTCTGTGGTCTGCTCAGACAGACTCATGTCCTGGGCTGAGAGGCCTGGGACTTGATTGTGATTGTAGCCGTTACTTCCACCCTGGCCCTGTTCCAGCTCTGGCATTTTGCTCACCCAGCACTCTCCTAGACCGGCTCACTGGCTGGATTCTTCTGCTGTTCCTGGTTGGTCTGATTTGGTGTGGTTCCTCGTGCCTGGCATTCCTAACCCTCTCAGTCTAATGGTGGCTTCTATCTGTTCGGATTCATTTTCTTTAGATGTATCTGAAAGAATTTGTGAGAGAGAGCCAGTAGTTCCTTCCTTTCACAGCACCATCTTGGCTCTGCCCCCCTGCAGATGATAGGTTGATTTACTTGGAGAACCTTAGAGAATCAAGTAAAACAAAATCCTTGAAATAATAAATAACTTTAGCAATGTTTCAGGATACAAAATAAACCCACACAAATCTTCAGCATTCTTATATAGTACTAACAAAGCCCAACTGCAACAGATAGATAAATTCCATTTAAAATTACTGTAGACACTGTGAAATGTTTGGGAGTCTATCCGCCAAGATAAACCCAGGGCCTATATAAACACAATTATGAAACACTTTTCACACAAATAAAGCCAGATCTAAATAAATGGAAAAACATCAGTTGCTCATGCTGTGCTAATATAATAAAAATGACAATTTTACCTAAGTTGATTTACTTATTCATTGCCATGCCAATCAAATTACCAAAAACATATTTTACGGAGCTGGATAAAATAATAACAAAATTCATCTGGAAGAAGAAACGGTCCGGAATATTAAGGGAAATAATGAAAAGAAATGCTAGGGAAGGTGGCCTAGCTATACCATATACTAAATTGTATTATAAAGCAGCAGTCATCAAAACTACTTGGCACTAGCTAAGAAACAAGAGCTGTGGATCAGCGGAATAAGTTAGGTACATGAGACACGGTAGTCAACGAGTGTAGCAATCTACTCCTTGCTAAACCCAAAGAATCCAACTTCTGGGTTAATAATTCACTATTTCACAGAACTGCTAGGAAAACTGGAACATAGTATGGCAGAAACTGGGCATAGACTTTATCTTACACTGTGTACCAATATAAAGTCAAAATGGGTTCATGATTTAGATATAAAGGCTGATGCTTTAAGCACTTTAGGAGAGCAAGTAATAGTTTATCTGTCAGATTTATGGGAAAGCAAGGAATTCATGACACAGCAAGAGATAGTGAGCATTACATAATGCAAAATGGATAATTTTGATTATGTTAAATTGAAAAGTTTTTGTACAAACAAAGTCAATGCAAGAAACATCAGGAGGGAAGCAGAAAATTGGGAAAGAATCTTTACAACTAGAATCTCTGATGAAGGCGTCATCTCTACAATATACAGGGAACTGAGCCAAATTTGTAGGAATACAAGTCATTCCCCAATTGAAAAATGATGAAAGGAAATGAACAAGCAGTTCTAAGAAGAAGAAATTAAAGATATCTATAGTCATATGAAAAAAACACTCTAAATCACTATTGATTAGAGAAATGTGAATCAAAAGAACTCTTAGGTACCACATCTCTCCTGTCAGATTGGCTACCATGAAAAAACAAGAAAATAATAAATGCTGGAGAGGATGTGGAAAAATTGGAACAATGTTACTTTGTTGGTGGAGTTGTGAACTGGTCCAGCCATTGTGGAGAGCAATTTGGAACTATGTCCTAAGGGCTATAAAAGTGTGCATACACTTTGACGCAGCAATATCATTTCTAGGGCTATATCCCAAAGAGATCACACAAGTGGGAAATAGACCTGTATGTACAAAAATATTTATAGTAGCTCTTTATGTGGTAGCAAAGAATTGGAAATCAAGGGGATGCCCATCAATTTGGGAATGGCTAAACAAATTTGGGTATATGAATGTAATGGAAACTATTGTGCTATAAGAAATGACTATCAGACGGACTTCACTGCAACCTGGAAAGACCTATATGAATTCAGGCTGAGTGAGGGGAGCAGAACCAGGAGGACATTATACATGATTACAGACACACAGTATCTGTACGGACTAACTTTCATAGACTTGGCTGTTCTCATTAATGCAAGGTTCAAAGACAGCTCCAAGTCTCATGATGGAAAAGGCTATGCACATCCAGAGAAAGAATTATGGAATCCATATTCAGATGGAGACAAACTACTTGCTCTCTTTTTTTCCTTCTTTTCTTTTTTCCTGCTTTTGTTTCTTCTTTCTCATGATTCATTCCATTGGTTATAATTCTTTAGATTTGGACTATTATGTAAATAAGTTCAATGTGAAGGTATATGTAGAACCTACATTGGGTTACATGCCCTCTCGGGGGTTTGGGGGAGGAGTGGGAGGGAGAAAAAATTTGGAACCCAAATATTTATGGAACTGAGTTTTGCAAACTAAAAATAAAAAATATAAAATAAAATAAAATAAAATGACACCACTAACTTTCAACTACCTCTTCTCCTCCTCTTCCCCATTTCCTATTTCTCTAATGACTTCTATTATTTTCTCCTCCTTCACCTTGTTTCACAATATGGAGAGGGCTTACTCCAAACCACAGCACACCACTTATTTTCTCAAGGGATCCCATTCTATCATTCATTCTCTAATATTTTGCCTCCTCTGTCTTTCCCACTCTTTCACTTATTTTCTTTTTTAAATAATTAACTAATTAATTTTTAGTTTACAATATTCAGTTCCACAACTTCTTGAGTTCCAATTTTTCTTCCTCTCCCTCTCAGCTCCCCCCACCCCAAGACAGCATGCAATTTGATATAGACTCTACATATAATTCACATGAAACATATTTTCACATTAGTCATTGCAAAGAAAAATTATAACCCATAGAATGAACCACAAGAAAGAAGAAACAAGACAAAAAGAGACAGTGAATAGTTTGCTTCGATTTGCATTCCGGCTCTGTAATTCTTTCTCTGGATGTGGAAAGCATGTTCCACTATTAGTCTTTTATAGTTGTCTTGCATTGCTGAGAAAAGCTGAGTCTATCAAAGTTAGTCACAGCATAATGCATCTGTAACTGTGTCTAATGATGTCCTGGTAATGTTCCCCTCACTCAGCATCAGTTCATATAAGTCTTTCCAGGTTTTTCTGAAGTCCATGTGCACAATAGTATTTCATTACATTCATATATGACAATTTGTTCAGCCATTCCCCAATTGATGGGCATCCCCTCAGTTTCCAGTTCTTTGCCAGCACAAAGAGAGCTGCTATAAACATTTTTGTACATGTGGTTCCTTCTCCCATTTGTATGATCTCTTTGGGTTACAGCACTAGAAGTGGTATTGCTGGGTCAAGGGGTATGCACATTTTTATAGCCCTTTGGATATAGTTCCAAATTGCTCTCCAGAATTATTGGATCAGTTCACAACTCCATCAACAATGCATTAGTGTTTCAATTTCCCCACATTTTCTCCAGTATTTATGATTTACATTTTTACCATATTAGCCAATCTGACAGGTGAGATGTGGAACCTAAGAGTACTTTTGATTTGCATTTGTCTAATCAATAGTGATTTAGAGCATTTTTTCCTTCTGACATCTTTATGGTATCTTTAATTCCTTCCTCTGAAAATTGCTTGCTTGTATCCTTTGACTATTTATCTCCCGGGAAATTTTTCACTTATTTTAAATCTTCCCCTCTGTAGTGGCTCATTTCCTACAAGCCGATGCATCTCCCATCCTCTAAAAACAACAACAAAACAAAGTCACTTCATCCTTCCATCTCTTCTGCCTCATCTTACAACTCTTGTGTCCTTTGTTCCTAAACTCCTCAAAAAACTATCTACAATAGAAGCCTACATTTTCTCTCCTTAACCCCTTACAATCTGGTTTCTTGCCTTATCATTCCACCAAAACTGCTTTCTTCAAAGTTAATAATGACCTCTTAGTTGACCAATTCAATGGCCTTTTCTCAAACCTCATTGCCCTTGACACTTTTGCAGTTTTTGATGCTATGGATCACTCTCTCATCTTTTTCTCTGAGTTTCCAGGTCAACACTCATATAATATGCAGTATATAAGTATAGATAGATCAATCGATCAATCAATAGATAGAGATAGATAGACAGGAAGACAGAGAGACAGATAGACAGACAGACAGACAGACAGACAGATAGATAGATATACACACAGGTAGCTAGGTGGCTTAGTGAACAGAGTGCTGGGTCTGGAGTCAAGAAGACCTCAGTTCAAATCCAGCCTTAGATACTTTTCAGTTGTGTGACCTGGGAAATTCACTCCATCTCTGTTTGCCTTAATCCACTTGAGAAAGAAATGCTAAACCAATGCATTGTCTTTGCCAAGAAAATCCCATGGACAATATTTGCATGCTATGGTCCACAGTGTCCTATGATTGTCCTACTTATGCGACTGCTTCTCCTTTGTCTCTTTTGCTGAATCCTCTTCCAGACTGTTCCCTCTAACAGTGGGTGTTCCTCAGGGTTATGTCCCGGGCCTTTCTCTCTTCTCCCTCTATACTACTTCACTGGGTGATCTCATCAGTTCCCATGGATTTAGTTACCATCTCCATGCTGATGATTCTCAAATCTTCCTCTCCTGCTCCAATCCCTTTGCTGACCTCGAATCTTATATCTTTACCTACCTTTCAGACATTTCAGGCTGGATGTTCACTAGCCATCTTAAACTCAGAATGTCCAAAACAGAACTCATTACCTTCCCCCAAACCCTCCCCTTTCCTGCCTGTTCTATTACTGTAAAAGGCAATACATATCCTCCTGGATTCCTCACTATCTCTCACACCCTTATATCCAAGCCATTTCCAAGGCCTGTTAATTTTACTTTTGAAATATTCTTTGAATATTTACCCTTATGACATTAACACCACAAAAGTGCAAGCTCTCATCACCTCATGCTTGTATTATGGCAATATCCTGCTGGGGTCTCCCAGTCTCAAGTCTCTCACCACTCCATTATATCTCCCATTCAGCCACTAAAGTGATTTTCTGAAAATATAATTCTAATGGTGTCACCCCCCCCATTGAATAA